>NW_027513194.1:0-250457 GCF_048772815.1 Callospermophilus lateralis | reverse complement strand
ACTATTCCCCCTGGCCTCCCCGCCCCTCCCCACTTCTCTCTCTACTCCCTCTACTGTAATAAATTTCTCCCCCTTGTATTATTTTTCCCTTTCCCCTCAATTCCTCTTGTATGTAATTTTGTATAACCCAGAGGGTCTCCTTCCAATTCCATGCAATTTCCCTTCTCCCTCCCTTCCTCCTCTCATCCCTGTTTAATGTTAATCATCTTGTCATGCTCTTCATCCCTATCTGTTCTTAGTTACTCTCCTTATATCAAAGATGACATTTGGCATTTGTTTTATAGGAATTGTGTAGCTTCACTTAGCATAATCTAGTCTAATGCAATCCATTTCCCTGCAAATTCTATGATTTTTTATTTTTCAATGCAAAGTAATAATCCATTGTGTATAAATGCCACATTTCTTTTATCCATTTTTCTATTGAAGGGCATCTAAGTTGGTTCCACAGTCTTGCTGTTGTGAATTGTGCTGCTATGAACATCGATGTAGCAGTGTCCCTGTAGCATGCTCTTTTTAGGTCTTTAGTGAATAGACCAAGAAGGGCAATAGCTGGGTCAAATGGTGGTTCCATTCCAAGCTTTCCAAGAAATCTCCATACTGCTTTCCAAATTGGCTGCACCAATTTGCAGTCCCACCAGCAATGTACAAGTGTACCTCTTTTCCCACATCCTTGCCAGCACTTCTTGTTGTTTGACTTCATAATGGCTGCTAATCTTACTGGAGTGAGATGGTATCTTAGGGTGGTTTTGATTTGCATTTCTCTGACTGCTGGAGATGGTGAGCATTTTTTCATGTACTTGTTGATTGATTGTATGTCCTCATCTGAGAAGTGTCTGTTGAGGTCCTTGGCCCATTTGTTGATTGGGTTATTTGTTATCTTATTGTCTAATTTTTTGAGTTCTTTGTATACTCTGGATATTAGGACTCTATCTGAAGTGTGAGTAGTAAAGATTTCTTTCCAGTATGTAGGCTCCCTATTTACCTCTTATTGTTTCTTTTGCTGAGAAAAAACTTTTTTAGTTGAGTAAGTCCCATTTGTTGATTCTAGTTATTAACTCTTGTACTATAGGTGTCCTATTGAGGAATTTGGAGCCCAACCCCACAGTATGTACATCGTAACCAAATTTTTCTTCTATCAGACAGTGTGTCTCTGATTTGATATCAAGGTCCTTGATTCATTTTGAGTTAACTTTTGTGCATGGTGAGAAAAAGGGATTCAGTTTCATTTTGTTATATATGGATTTTCAGTTTTACCAACACCATTTGTTGAAGATGCTATCCTTCCTCCATTGCATGCTTTTAGCTCCTTTATCAAATATAAGATAGTTGTAGTTTTGTTGATTGGTTTCTGTGTCCTCTATTCTGTACCATTGGTCCACCTGCCTGTTTTGGTACCAGTACCATGCTATTTTTGTTACTATTGCTCTGTAGTATAGTTTGAAGTCTGGTATCGCTATACCGCCTGATTCACACTTCCTGCTTAGCATTGTTTTGCAATTCTGGGTCTTTTATTTTTTCATATGAATTTCATGATTGCTTTCTCTATTTCTACAAGAAATGCCTTTGGGATTTTGATTGGCATTGGATTAAACCTATAGAGAACTTTTGGTAATATCGCCATTTTGATGATGTTAGTTCTGCCTATCCATGAACAGGGTATATTTTTACATCTTCTAAGATCTTCTATTTCTCTCTTTAGGGTTCTGTAGTTTTCATTGTATAAGACTTTCACCTCTTTTGTTAGGTTGATTCCCATTTTTTTTTTTTAGGATATTGTGAATGGAGTGGTTGTCCTCATTTCCATTTCAGAGGATTTGTCACTGATATACAGGAATGCCTTTGATTTATGCGTGTTGATTTTATATCCTGCCACTTTGCTGAATTCATTTATTAGCTCTATTAGTTTCTTTGTAGAACCTTTTGGGTCTGCTAGGTATAGAATCATGTCATCTGCAATAGTGATAATTTAAGTTATTCTTTTCCTATTTATATGCCTTTAATTTCTTTCATCTGTCTAATTGCTCTGGCCAGTCTTTTGATAACTATATTGAACAAAAGTGGTGAGAGCAATCATCCCTGTCTTGTTCCAGATTTTAGAGGGAATGTCTTCAATTTTTCTCCATTCAGAATGACGCTAGCCTGCGGTTTAGCATAGATTGTTTTTACAATATTGAGGAATGTTCCTGTTATTCCTAGTTTTTCGAGAGTTTTGAACATAAAGGGATGCTGTACTTTGTCGAATGCTTTTTCTGCATCTATCTAGATGATAATATGGTTTTTATTTTTAAGTCTATTGATGTGGTGAATAACACTTATTGATTTTCGTATATTGAACCCTCCTTGCATCCCAGGGATGAACCCTACTTGATCATGGTGCACATTTTTTTGATATGTTTTTTTATCTGATTTGCCAGAATTTAATTTAAGATTTTTGTATTTAGGTTCATTAGAGATATCGGTCTTTAGTCTTCTTTCTTTGAAGTGTCTATCTGGTGTAGGAATCAGGGTGATATTGGCCTCGTAGAATGAATTTGGAAGATCTCCCTCTTTTTCAATTTTCTGAAATAGCCTGAGTAATTTGTCTGCAACACAAAGGTGAATGGCATCCTGAAATTACCTGTTCTATAGCTGAATGAGCTTCGATCAGTCAAAAACAGGGATGGTGACATCAGCTCTCCAAGATAGTGGCCGCTGGCTTCCTCTGTGGTCTGACCGGTGTGGAGAACCGAATTGGACCGCATCCTTACCCATCTCAAACAAAGAATTCAGCACTTAGCACAGTGATTGCATACCTGGCAGGAGCCCACAGAATCCACACCGCTGTATATTTGCATTGCTATCTCTTCGTTTCCCAGTGCGCGCCGCAGACTCTAGCCACAGACCGATTTCCTGAATAAGCAGCATGACGCTCCATGCGGACAAATCACTCGTGTTTGAGCTCGCGTAGCTGATCCTCATGAGATGGAAATATGTCCACTAGGTTTTGGAGCACCCCAATTTTGCTGGAAATTTCTAACAAGATATATTTTAGCCGTTATAACTCGTCATTCTCCCGCACAGTGACGCGGTACATGGGGGTGATGCACTCCCTTCACCACCATCATATGATCCCCCGAAGTTAGTTTTCAGTACTAAGAAACAAATATGTATTTCAGGTGGATGAATATTTCTGAGAATATTCTTGTGAAAACATGATTATAAATGCACATACATGAATATGAATGAATTTAGGGAGTGTATAATAAGAAAAATATACTTCATATTTTGAAAAATCTGGAGAGTGAATATATATATATATATATATATATATATATATATATATATATATACACTCACAGACATTAAAAAGTAGCATTATGTATGCCAATCGAAATTCACATGAAATAATATATCATCCACAGATCCAAAAATATTCATTTTAATGAACATGGATTTATGTTGTTCAACTAAGAAGCTCACTCATATGTTGTATTTTCAGTTCCAACAGCGTTTAGTAGGAGTGATCTCTTCTCACAATTTGCAGCTGCCAAGCCAGCCACCTCACAAAATGTACGAGTGATACCAGGTAGAATTCTAAATGTGCATATGAAAATACATGTGATGAATAGGCTACAGAGAAAGGGAGACAGTTATTCACATATTTGTTAACTTTTAAAACACATGGAGAACTATTTCAATTAAAATTCGCTAGATTTATAACACCTACCATTTATCATACAAAAGGCAAGTCCAACTATACACCATGCCTCCTGTGAACCTCTTGTATTTCTATTCTGTTTGGGTTATTTTTCTCCACCATATTAGAATTAGAAGTCAAAGTCTAGTAGGGTATGTGTTAGTGTCAGGGATTCAGTATTTTGAATGGAAAATTGGAAAATGTATCCAATGTGTATGCAAATATGTGCTACACAAAAAATTCCCACTCTCATTCAGCACAATGCCTTGACATTACCTTCGCCCCACATAAGACACAATTAGAGGAGAAGAGTTAGAAAATCTGTGAATACATATGTGGAATGAAAAATGCTCAGGAGTTCACAAATTTGCAGGTGGTAGAGGAGTTTCCAAAAGTAAGGGACAGGGTAAAAACTCCACAAACATGAAGTTCTGCCAGCCTAACATCTGGAGAAACTGCCTCTGAGGTTGGGCAATGAAATATATGCTGTTGTCAGGAGCATTAGTTTCATTTGTTGTGAGACCATCATAGCTGAGTCATCATCTATGTGATCTGGATGACATGGATTCTTATTTTCCAATGAACATGAGGCAGCAGTGCTGAATTTTCTATTTGTAGGTAACCTGTGGCCACTGGGGTCTAAATGTCTCCCCTTGTGGACTGTAATTCCATTTGGTCATCCTCCACTATTCGTGGTATTTCTTGCTGCTGAACTGGGAGTTTGGTATTTGCTTCATGAAATACAAGGAGTTCAACTGGGACACAGTGCTGAAGTGAGTTCTGTCAAGTGTGGTTGGTCAGGTTCGTCAGGAGAATGCACCAACCAGGCTTCTATCCCACATAGCTTGCCCCATTTTCCATAGCAACCTGATTCTGAACATTGCCCTAAAACCTCTCCATATAACAATATGCTTATACATATAAGGGTCTACTGGCTGCAAAATGTCAGTCACAATCCATTTGGAAGCCAATGGCAGATTCACATACCCCCACCACAGATGTTTTATTACACACCTGCCATCCACTACTCTAGTACAACTACTCAGCAGGATCCAACTTACTGGCATCTCTGTTAAACACCATTTTCATAAAACCCAGTCAATCAAGGCACTGTCTTGTATACTCATGATCAGCAACAGGACATTCAAATGTTCTCCAGAGCTACCCGGTGATGGGAATTTCAAAAATTTCATGGTATTGATCTAGCCAATTTTCAAGGATGAAGTTGGAGGCACTGTGGATTTCAGTTCACTCAGAAACCATTAAATGGTGAGGAAGCTCATTTCAATGAAAACTCTGGAGAATTCTTACAGGCAAGGCTTCCAAAAGTGCCCAAAAGTCAGATTAAGCCAGGCCCATTGAGGTCTACAATGTATGTTCCATGTGTGTTTTGACTCTCAAATATGGCTGCCAAGTCTTTAAGAATAATATCATGTGATATCCTGGCTGAGATTCCCTGAGCTCTGTGGAAAGTCACCTTGAGCCTAGATGTCACTTTCCAAGGACAACTCTCATGCATGGCCATCTAAAATTCCAACACAATTCCTGGCAATAATTCTCTGAGATCAGTAAAAGAACTCAGTCTCTAAGGGGAATCACACCAGAGTGCAAGCCTAGGTGGACCCAGTGATCTCTTCCAACCGCCAGACATATGTCCACAATTAAAACCAAACACTCTCACATGGCCCTCATCTTCTTCCATATAGACACTCATCATATCCTCTGGCTGGAGGTTTCCATAAGGAACGCAGCCCACGACAGTGTCTAAAATAAGCTCCCTGCCCCTCATTTGCCTAAAGTCAGGGTGGCCTGGACTCTCTTCCTGTGAACCAGTAGTGATCAAATAGGCCTGCCTTTAATATTGCTTGGCTTCTCCAACTTGAGGCCTTCTAGCTTTGGGGTTTAGATTCTTTAAGTGAATTGGAGTCATAAAAATCAAGCACCTATGGCCTAGCCTCTGCAGGGCTTTGAAGAACTCATTTGACCCAAAGGATCCCTATTCTCACTTGATGAATATCAGGAACCTACCAGAGAAAGGCAAGAGAGTTCATCAACAATGTCTGATCTTTTTGCCATTTTGGTTTTGGATGCACGCATGGGATCTATCTTTAGATCCATCAGGTGCTGAGAATCTAAGCCACAGCCTCACACAGGGCCAACAGGCTGATTCAGACATATCCCAATCCTAAGCAATTAAGCAAAGAGCCACAGGTGATGCCCTTTCATTTCCATTTGAAAACTCTTTTCTTCAGGCTTCACAAAGTGGTGGCTTGAGGCAAAAAACTTCCTGACATTCAACAGAACAATAGGTAAGCAGAAGGACCAAAGCAGGGTTTCTCCACTGAGACTTTCCTGGTCAACAGATATCTGAGATTTCTGAGATGCTAGCCATTTCCTTCAGCTTCCAGTACATAACCATGTCACAGATCTTGGAGGCGGTACAAATCTTGGACACAAAACCATGATACTATTCTGGAGAGTCGCCAGAATTGAGAGAGAAAACAGGAAATTAGGAAGCTTGTAGGTGTTGCCCATCCATAAGGCAAGCCAGAGTCCACTCTTGAATTGGGCAGGATGAATTCTGGGAAGCTTTCTACTAGACAGAACACATCCATTGATGCATTGTCTTTTCTAATGTCTACAACAATGGACTCAATGGGATACACACACACATAGGAACACTCGCCTTGTCAAAGGACTTAATACAAATATTCCACTCCATACCAAAACAAACCGCCTTTCCTACCTATCCTCAGAACATGAGACAAAACCACAAACTCACACCCACACCCACAAAGGCACCTCCTTCCCCCTAGTAGGTCTGTGACTCCCCGAGTATCCTCTGACTAGTGAGCCATACTATGTTCCTCCAAAATGACCTCTCCCTGTCTCAGATCATGTCTGCTTGGCCAACTCTGTGAAGTTCTCAAGAGCCAGCGGTGAGGCACTACCTGCCTTCTCAGGAAAAGCCCCTCTTCAGAGGTTTCCTGCATTTGGCCTTCCTCACATCTGTAGGTACCAAGAAAGACTGACTCTGTCCTTGGTAAATCCAAACATGTCAGACCACTGGGACTAGGACAGAGACTGTCTCTGGGTGCCTGGATTCCTGGATTTCAAGTTCAGAGAGTTCCATCACCAAGGAAGTGAGGTGAGATCACTTCCTTCAGGATCTGAATTATGTCACTGCCTTGGCAACCACTTTGTCCTAACAGTTGCCTCCAAAATACTATGAGGTGGAGGCTGCCCTGATTTTCATGGGACACTTTCTCTAGTTAGAATGTTATATCAACCGTAAGCACCCGGGAACAGCTTCCACACAGGACTGGTTTGGTCCATGTTCTATACATTAAGAAGAGAGAGATTGATTCAGACACAACCCTTCATCCTGACCAGGATGATTGCCATGGAAGATGACTTTGCTTTCTGAGGTAATTCATAGCTGCCTTCATCTTCACCAGGGATCACTTCTGCATGAACATTTGAGTTTCTCAGCAGGTGAACATCCCCTAGATTCCTGTAGTTTAATACACACACTGTTCTGCTCTCCTGCAAAGTTAGTGTATGGTTAGGGTTAATAATATGTTCGATTTGGGTTAGGAATCATTCTGCAGGATGAATAATGAGATTGGGAACCTGCAATATTTATAAGAATATATAGGTGAAATATATGTATGAAAACGGGAATCTAAGAAGGATTTGAAGCCCAGAAGGGCATTGAGCCCTTGATTTGGATACTTAGTGTTGAATTATGTTCTGTACAATTGTCTCAGTTAAATCGAAATACAGTGGCATAGGACCTTGTACCTTGGGATGATTGAATGTAGAAGAGAACATCCAGTCAAAAAGGAATAGTCAGTAGGATTAGGAAGATAGTCAGAAGGTTTAGGAAGAAGAGTGAGTATATGATTTGGAATAAAAAGCTTCTTTAGCAATAGGGTTTCATTGGGAGAGTGAATGTAAATGTCAGCACATGTGAAGAGTTAGTCACAATGATGAACTGGGGAAAATGTGTAGGAAAGCAGGTGTCAATAGAGACATTACGAAATCAGGCAAAGTATAAAGTGAGTGATAGGATTAGACATTTTCAACAGGGTTGAGTTTGAATACATAATCATAGGAAAAAACAAATATGTCGTCACGAATGGGAATGACATTTGAGAGCATTAGGCAACCTGGACATGGATGTTATTAGTTATCCACGTTCACTTTCCTTTTAGGCTTTTGTACAATCATAAGTGTTACATTTTTATGTTTTTTTTTTGTTCAGAATATTACTGTGATAAAATGTATATGTAGATCAGGTGACATGAGTATTTCTTTCACCATTTTGGGGGCAATATTTTGAAGACGTATACATTAGTATTAGGGGTACAAAGAGGTGTACCCTGTGTCTATTAATATAGAGATAATGCATGAATAGACCATACTATGAATAAATAACGAAACTGATTCCACTTTAAATAATGGATTAAATTGATATGTGAAAATATATAAGAAATCTTATATTGATATACAATCATTCATTCCAACCAGTTATATATCTAATGGTAATATTAGGATTATGGTTTATGAAGAATGGTGTTTGAGTTTTGCTTTATACGTGATGATGTTAAACAAAAATAATGTGTTTGGAAAGAAGTCTCATGAAAAGACCAGTCAAGAAACATGGAGGGATACATGTGTTCTGAATCAGGAAGTGATTGATCCTGAAACAAATGCCTATAAATTTTCTAATTTGTGACAGAAATATATATCCCATGATTTGCATAAACTGAAGACATAGTAACGTACAAGTGTTGAATAAAAATGAAAGTCAAAATACACATCATGTCCCCTAGAAATCAACTTGCATTGATTTTAAACTGGCTAAGTAACTGTAGAAATATTAGGGTTTGTATGCACCATTCACTGAATTTAGTTTTCAGTACTAGGAAACAATATGTATTTCAGGTGGGGATGATTATTTCTGAAAATAATCTTGTGGAAAGTTGATTATAAATCCACAGATATGAATATGAATGAATTTAGGGAGTGCATAATAAGACACATATATTTCATATTTTGAAAAATCTAAAGAGTATATATATATATATATATATATATATATATATATATATATATACATATACATATATATATACACACACACGCAAAAGCACAGATATTAAAAAGTAGCAATACAGGAGATCCATTATGAAGGCAGGCATGGAGAAATCAAGTCTCTGATCTCTTCAGCTGCGCGGGCATAGGGAGTCGTAAACTGTCTAAATGCTGTTTGCTCAGAATCACTAGGCAATATTGACCTGTTGTGAATCTGGGGTGAACAGTCTGGGCCCCTCAGAACACACACAAAGCCCGGATTGGCTGCATTCAAGCTTAGATTCGTCTGGTTTTTGTGACTCAGCACTAACATTCCCGCTGAAATAACTGGTCGGGCTTTCTGAATTGAGAGTTAAAAGCCAACTGAGCCTTCATAGGCAGTGGCCACAGGATTGAAATGGGGCTTGGGAGAGATAGTCAGGACCAACCTGTTGCATTGGTCACCCAGCAAAGGGAACGAACGGTCACCATTTGAATGGGATACCACCATGGCAGAGAACTGACGTCACAGGCGGAGGAGATAACTTCATTGAAACCAGCGCGACAAGTGTGTAATCCCATTGCCATATCTCTCAACAACGCAGGGAAACCTCAAGGGCCCTTCCCACCTCTGCTGTAATGGCCCCTCCCAGCTCTCCAAGGAGCGCGATACCCAGACCTAGGGAATCAAGATTGGCTCGGGACTCGCGGCGTGGAATTCCCTGCTACCGCTCCCACCAGTGCTGACAATTGAGGTCTCTTACACCACCTACCGGGGCCATGGCTCCTGAAGGGCAAGCAAATTCGCTGGAGGTTCTCAGCCCCAAGCTCTACAAACTTATTGTCTGAGGAAGGCAAACAAGGAGAGTGTGCCCAGGCGTTCATGGAAATAGGGCTACCAGGAGCAGAGGCCTGGTTTGTAACCAGTATTGTGGTGAGCATCACAGGTGAGTGGGGCCTGGCTTGAGGAAGCACAAGAGAAAGCCCTAGGCACTCAGAATTGGAGACCCGCCCAGTCTGGGAGGAAGAGCTGCTGCACAGTGATTGGTTCTCACTTTTTGAGAGGAGAAGCTTGGCCCAGTGCGCACAGCTCCACCTACTGGAAGAGAAGTTATTTGAACTCTAGGACTGCATGTATTATTATTATTTTTTTATTTGTTTTTTTTTCTTTCATTTTCATTTTTGTTATTGTTGTTCTTTAACTTTTTTAAATGTTTTTATTTTTTAATTTTTTTATTTTATTATTATTATTATTATTTTAAATTTTAATTTTCAATTTTTTAATCATCATCATTACTTAAAACTTTCTTTCTTTATTTTCTATTTTTTTCTTTTGTCTTTTCATTTCTTTTCATTTTTCTTATTCCCCCTTCCTTGAATTCTACCTGCCTACTCTCATTCTCTTTAGTGACTTCTCCCTTCCCTTCTAATATCTTTCCTCCCAAGCATCAAATGAATTTATAAGAGTAAGCAGTAACTCAGTAGTCAAACAGAAGAAGAAGTAACATGAGCAGCATATAAAAACAAAGAAGAAAAGGATTACGAACAATGAAGGACAGCCTAAATATTCAAGAGCACCTAGAGTCATCAGAAAAATGGTCATATAAAGAACTCAAGTAATACCTTAGACAGATGGAATGGAACCTTAAAGAGGATACGAGACAGCAAAAACAAACAGTGATAAAACGCATTGAAAATGAATTACATAAACAGATAAAATGAGAAATTAAGCATCTTTATCAGGAGATAGAGATTATTAGAAAAATCAAACAATAATTCTAGAAATCAAGGAAATGATAAACCAAATTAAAAACTCAATTGAGAGTATCACTAACAGAGTAGAGCAAGTAGAAGACAGAATGTCAGATAATGAAGACAAAATATATCATCTTGAAAAAAGTCTAGCCAACAAAGAAATGCTGTAAAAAATTATGAGAAAACATTCAAGAGATATGGGATAACATAAAAAAAACAAACTAATGAGTCATATGGATAGAGGAAGGTACAGAGATTAAAACCAAGGGAATGAGAAACCTGGTGAATGAAATAATTACAGAAAACTTTCCAGAAATAAAAATGGAAACGGATAAACAAATTGTAGATGCTTACAGGACACCGAGCACACAAAATCACAGTAGACCAATGCCAAGACACATTGTTATAAAGATATCCAATATACAGAACAAAGAGAAAATATTAAAAGCTACCAGAGAAAGGAGGCAGATTACAATCATTACAATCAGGGGTAAACCAAAAAGTTTAACAATGGATTTTTCATCATAGACGCTGGAAGTGAGAAGATAATGGAACAACGTACTTCAAACACTGAAAGACAATGGATGCCAACCAAGAATTATGTATCCAGCAAAATTAAGCTTAAGATAAGACAATGAGATAAAAATATTTCATGATAAACAAAAGCTAAAAGAATTTCAGCCAGATAACCAGCATTGCAAAGCATCTTGAGCAAAACACTACATGAGGAAGAAATGAAAATCAACAACGAAAACCATCAGTGAGAAGTGCCTCAGTAATGACAGAGGGAAGGGGAAAAGCAAATCATGGAGAATCAAACTAATTAAAAAATATATATATAAAAACATGGGTGGCAGTACAAACCATATATCAATAGTAACTCTAAATGATAATGGCTTAAACTCTCGAATAAAGTGATATTGGCTTGTAACTTGAAATAAAAAAAAAATCCAACAATATGTTGCCTCCAAGGGACACATCTGAATGGAAAAGACATACACAGGCTGAAGGTGAAAGATTGGGAAAATTTATACCATGCACACGGTCCTCGAAAGCAAGCAGTTGTGGCCATCCTCCTATCGAATAAAATCGACCTCAAGACTAATTTAATCAAAGGGATAAGGAAGGACTTTATATATTGTTAAAAGAAACCATTCACCGACAAGACATAACAATTATCAATATTCACGCAGCAAATAATGGTGCTGCGACGTTCATAAAACAATTTATCCTCAAGTTCAAGAATCAAATAGACCACAATACAATAATTATGGGTGACTTCAACTCACCTCTCTCACCATTGGACAGATCCTCCAAACAAAAGTTGAATAAAGAAACTATAGAACTCAATATCACAATCAATACCCTATACTTAACTGACATATATAGAATATATCAACCATCATCAAGTGGATATACTTTTTTCTCACCAGCACATGGATCCTTCTCAAAAATAGACCATATGTTATGCCATAGGGCAACCCTCAGTAAATATAAAGGGGTGGAGATAATACCATGAATTTTTTGTGATCATAATGGAATGAACCTGGAAACCAATGATAAAGAAGGAAGAAAAATCATACATCACATGCAAAATGAAGAATATGTTACTGAATGATCAATGGGTTACAGAAGACATAAAGGAGGAAATCAAAAAATTCTTAGAGATAAATGAAAATACAGACACAACATATCAGATTCTATAGGACACAATGAAAAGAAGTTTTAAGAGGTAAATTCATCGCCTGGAGGTCATTCCTCAAAATAGAAAAACAAACAAACAAACAAATGAGCTCACACTTCATCTCAAAGCCCTAGAAGAAGAAGAGCAAAACAACAGAAAATGTAGCAGAAGGAAAGAAATAATTAAAATCATAGCGAAATTGAAACAAAAGAAACTATTGAAAAAATTAACAAAACTAAAAGGTGCTTCTTCAAAAAGATAAATAAGATCGACAGACTCTTAGCCATGCTAACGAAGAGAAGAAGAGAGAGAACTCAAATTACTAACATACGGGATGAAAAAGGCAATATCACAACAGATGCTACATAAATACAGAAGAAAATTAGAAATTATTTTGAAAAACTGTATTCCAATAAAATAGAAAATAGTGAAGACATCGATAAATTTCTTAAGTCATATGATTTGACCAGACTGAGTCAGGAGGAAACACACAATTTAAACTGACCAATATCAATGGATGAAGTAGAAGAAGCAATCAAAAGACTACCAACCAAGAAAAGCCCAGGAACGGATGGGTATACAGCAGAGTTTTACAAAACCTTTAAAGAAGAATTAATACCAATACTTTTCAAGTTATTCAGGAAATAGAAAAACTGGAAGCTCTGCCGAATTCATTCTATGAGGCCAACATCACCCAGATTCTGAAACCAGACAAAGACACCTCAAAGAAAGAAAACTACAGACCAATATCTCTGATGAACCTAGATGCAAAAATCCTCATTAAAATTCTGGCGAATTGAATACAAAGGCACATCAAAAAAATTGTGCACCATGATCAACTTGAATTCATCCCTGGGATGCAAGGAGGCTTCAATATATGGAAATCAATAAATGTTATTCACAACATCAATAGACTTAAAGATAAGAACCATATGATCATCTTGATAGATGCAGAAAAACCATTCAACAAAGTAGAGCATTCCTTTATGTTCAAAACATTTTAAAAACTAGGGATAACAGGAACTTACCTCGACATTGTAAAAGATAACTATGTTAAGCCTCAGGCTAGCATCATTCTGAATGGAGAAAAATTGAAGGCATTCACTTTAAAATCTGGAACAAGGCAGAGATATCCTCTATCACCACTTCTATTCAATATAGTTCTCGAAAAACTGGCCAGAGCAATTAGAGAGATGAAAGACATTAAAAGCATAAAAATAGGAAAAGAAGAACTTAAATTATCACTATTTGTAGATGACATGATTCTATACATAGAAGACCCAAAAGGGTCTACAGAAAAAACTACTAGAACTAATAAATGAATGCAGCAATGTGGCAGGATATAAAATCAACATGCATAAATCAAAGGCATTTCTGTATATCAGCGACAAAACTTCTGAAACAAAAATGAGTCAAAACACTGCATTCCCAATTTCCTCAAAATAATTAAATACTTGGGAATCAACCTAACAAAAGAGGTGAAAGATTTATATAATGCAAACTACAGAACCCTAAAAAGAGAAATAGAATAAGATCTTAGAAGATGGAAAAATATACCCTGTTCATGGATAGGCAGAACTAACATCATCAAAATTGCTATATTACCAAAAGTTCTCTATAGGTTTAATACAATGCCAATCAAAATCCCAAAGGATTTTTTTTTGTAGAAATAGATAAAGCAATCATGAAATTCAAATGGAAAAATAAAAGACCCAGAATAGCAAAAGCAATTCTAAGCAGGAAGTGTGAATCAGGCAGTATAGTGATACCAGATTTCAAACTATATTACAGAGCATTCATAACAAAAACAGCATGGTACTGGTACCAAAACAGGCGGGTGGATCAATGGTACAGAATGGAGGACACAGAGACTAATCAAAAAATCTACAACTGTCTTATATTTGATAAAGGAGCTAATGGCCTGCAATGGAGGAAGGATAGCATCTTCATCAAATAGAGTTGGGTAAACAGGAAATCCATATGCAACAAAATGAAACTGAATCCCCTCCTCTCGCCATGCACAAAAGTTAACTGAATGTGGATCAAGGAGCTAGATTCAAATCAGAGTCTCTGCGTCTGATACAATAAAAAGTTGGCTCCTATCTACATATTGTGTGGTCAGGCTCCAAATTCCTTAATAGGACACCCATAGAATAAGAGTTAATAATAAGAATCAACAAATGGGACTTACTTAAACTGATTTTTTTTCTTAAAGAGAGAAACAATAAGAGAGGTAATTATGGCGCCTACATCATGGGAACAAATTTTTAGTCCTCACCCTTCACATGGAGCCCTAATATCCAGAGTATACAAAGTATACAAAGAACTCAGAAAATTAGACAATAAGATAACCAATAACCCAATGGGCCAAGGACCTGAACAGAAACTTCTCAGAGGAGGACATAGAATCAATTAACAAGTACATGAAAAAATGCTCTCCATTTCTAGCAGTAAGAGAAATGCAAATAAAAACCACCCTAAAATACCATCTCAATCCAGTGAGATTGGCAGCCATAATAAAGTCAAACAACAACAAGTGCTGGCGAGGATGTGGGGAAAAGGGTACTCTTGTACATTGCTGGTGGGACTGAAAACTGGTGCGGCCAATTTGGAAAGCAGTATGGAGATTCCTGGGAAATCTGGGAATGGAAGCACCATTTGATCCAGCTATTGCCCTTCTCGGACTATTCCCTGAAGACCTTAAAAGAGCGTACTACATGGATACTGCCACATCGATTTTCATAGCAGCACAATTCACAATTGCTACACTGTGGAACCAAACCAGATGCCCTTCAATAGATGAATGGATAAAAAAATGTGACTTTTATATACTATGGAGAATTACGCAGCACTAAAAAATGACCAAATCTTGGAATTTGCAGGGAAATGCATGGCACTGAGCAGATTATGGTTAGTGAAGCTAGCCAATCCCTAAAAAACAAATGCCAAATGTCTTGTTTGATATAATGAGAGCACCTAAGAACAGAGCAGGGAGGAAGAGCATGAAGAAAAGATTAACATTAAGCAGAAACATGAGGTGGGATGGAAAGGGAGAGAAGAGGGAAATTGCATGGTAATGGAGAGAGACAGTTATTGTTACACAAAATTACATATAAGAGGTTGTGGGAAAATAAACAAGGAGAGAAATGATTTAGAGTAGGTATGGTAGAGAGAGAAGATGGGAAGATAGGGGAGTGGGGATAGTAGAGTATAGGAAAGGTAGCAGAATACAACAGTAACTAATAGGGCATTATGTAAAAATATGGATGTGTAACTAATGTGATTCTGCAATCTGTATTTGGAGTAAAAATGGGAGTTCATAACCCACTTGAATCTAATGTATGAAATATGATATGTCAAGAGCTTTGTAATGTTTTGAGCAACCAATAAAAGAAAAAAAAAGTAGCAATATATATGCCAATAGAAATTCATCATGAAATGTATATAATCCACAGATCGAAAAATATTCATTTTACTGAACATGGATTCATGTATAATGTTTTTCAACTAGGAAGCTCACCCATAGGTTGAATTTTCAGTTCCAACAGCGTTTAGGAGGAGTGATCTCTTCTCTCAATTTGCATCTACCAATTCAGCCACCTCACAAGTGTATACGAGTGATATCAGGTAGAATTCTATATGTGCATATAAACATACATGTGCTGAATAGGCTACAGAGAAAGGGAGATAGGGATTCACATATTTGCTAATTTTAAAAACACATGTAGAACTATTTCAACAAAAAATTGACTAGACTTATAACTCCTACATTATATAATGCAAAAGGCAATTCCAACTATACACCATGCGTCCTTTGAACTGCTTGTGTTTCTTCTCTTTTTGGCTTATTTTTCACCATCATATTAGGATTATTAGTCAGAGACTAGTAGGGTATGGGTTATAGTGTCAGGGATTCAGTATTTCAAATGGAAATTGAAAAATGAATCCAATGTGTATGTAAATATGTGCTACACAAAAATCTTCCCACTCACATCCAGAACAATGCCTTGACATTACCTACGCCCCAAGTAAAACACAATTAGAGTAGAAAAGTGTGAAAATCTATGAATACAAATATGGAATGGAATATGCTCGGGAGTTCACAACCTTGGAGGTGGTAGAGGAGTTTCCAAAAGTAAAGGACAGGGTAAACACTCCACAAACAAGGAACTCTGCTGGCCTAAGAATTCTTGGGAAACGGCTTCTGAGGTTGGGCACTTGAAATATATGTTGTTGTCATGAGCTTTAGCTTCCTTTGTAGTGAGACCATCAAAGCTGGGTCTGCATCTATGTGACCGAAAGACATGGTTTCTTATATTCCAATGAACATGAGGCAGCAGTGCTCAATTCTCTCTTTGTAGCTAAACTGTGTCCATTGGAAGCTAAGTGTCTCCCGGTGGGGACTGTGAAGACATTTGGTCATCCTCCACTTTTCGTGGTATTTCTTGCTTCTGCACTGGGAATTTGGTATTTGCTTCACAAAACATAAAAAGTTCATCTGGGATACAGTGCTGGAGGGAGTTCTGTCACATGTGGTGGGTCAGGGTCTGCAGGAGAATGCACCAACCAGGCTTCTATCCCACATAGCTTGCACCAATAACCATAGCAACCTGATTCTGAATATTGCCCTGAAAACTCTCCATTTAACAAGATGCCTTTACATATAAGGGTCTGATGTCTGCACTATATCAGTCACAAAAAATTTGGAAGCCAATGGCAGATTCACATGGCCCCAACATGATGTTTTATCACACACCTGCCCACCACTGCTCTAGCCCCCCTACTCAGAAGGCTCCAAATTACGGGCTTCTCTTGTTCTAAACCATTTTAATGAAACCCAGTCAAAAACAAAGCACTGTCTGGTATACACATGATCAGCAACAGGACATCAAAAGTTTCTGCAGTGCCACCTGGTCATGGGAATTTCAAAAATTTCATGGTATTTATCTAGCAATTTTTCAAGGGTGAAGTTAGAGGCACTGTGGGTTTCAATTCATTCAGGAACCATTAAGAGTTGAGAAAGTTCATTTCAATGAAAGCTCTGGAGAACTCTCACAGTCAATGCTTCTCAAACAGTTGCCAAAAGGTCTCCTAAATCCAGGCCAATTGACATCTACAATGTGAGGTCCATGTGTGTTTTGACTCTCAAATATGGCTGCTAAGTCTTTCAGAATAAAATCATGTGATATCCTGGCTGAGATTCTCAGGCCTCTGTGGAAACCACCCTGGGCCTAGATCTCAGTTTCCAAGAGTGAGTCTCATGCGTGGCCTCCTAAAATCCCAACACAATTCATGGCAATACTTCTCTGAGGTCAGTTTCAGAACTCAGTCTCTAAGGGGAATCACACCAGAGTTCAAGCCCAGGTGGCCCCATCATCCCTTCCATCCGCCAAAAAATGACCACAATTAAAATCAAAACACTACCACAGGGCCATCATCTTCTTCCATGTAGACACTCATCATAACCTCTAGCTGGAGGTTTCTATGAGCCCAAGGTAGTGTCCGAATAAGCTCACTTGCCCCTCATTTGCCTAAAATCATGATGGCCTGGACACTCTTCCTGTGAACCAGGAATGATCAAATATTCCTGCTGTTATAGTGTTCCACTTCTCCAATTTGAGGCCTACTGGCTGTAGGGAATAGATTCTTTATGTGATTTGGAGTCATGAGAAAACCCAAGCAAATATGGGCTAGCCTCTGCAGGGATTTCAAGAACTCATTTGACCCAAAGGATCCCTATTCTCACTTGATGGAGGTCAGGAACCTAAAACAAGAGGGCAAAAATATTCACCCACAATGACTGCTCTTTTGGCCATTTTAGTTTTGGAAACACATGGGATCTTTCTTTAGATCCATCAGGTGCTGAGAATCTAAGCCACAACCTCATACAAGGACAAGAGGCTGATTCAGACACATCCCAATCCAAATCAATTAAGCAAAGAGCCACTGGTGATGTCCATACATTTCCATATGAAAACAGTTTTCTTCAGGCTACACAAAGGGGTGGCCTGAGGCAAAGACCTTCCTGACATTCAGGGTAATAGAAATAGAAGTAAGCAAATGGCCCAAAGAAGGGATTCTCCACTGAGACTTTACTGGTCACACTGAAATCTGAGTTTTCTTAGATGCTCCCATTCCCTTCAGCTATCCAGTACATGGCCATGTCACAGAACCTTGTGGAGTTACATATTTGGGAAACAAAACCATGAGTCTATTCTGGAGAGTGGCCAGAATTCACGAAGAAAACAGGAACTTTAGAAGATAATAGATGTTGCCCATCCATAAGGCAAGCTGCAGTCCATTCATTAATTGGGCAGTATGAATGCGGGGAAGCTTTCAACTAGAGACAACACATCCATTGATGCATTCTCTTTTCTAATGTCTACAATCACGGATACAGTGGGATACACAGACTTAGAAACACTCACCATGTCAAACGACTTACTAGAAACAGTCCACTCCAAACCAAACAAACCACCTTTCCTACCTATTCTCAGAACATGAGAAAAAACCACAAACTCACACCTACAACGGCAAAGGCACTTCCTTCCCCCAAATAGGTCTGTGACTATCCGGAGTGTCTTCTGACTGGTGGGCCATATTATGTTCCCCCAAAATGGCCTGTCCTGTTTCAGATCTGGTCTCCTTGGCCAACTCTGTGAAGTTGTCAGGAGCCAAAGGTGAGCCACTACCTGCTTACTCAGGAAAGGCCCCTCTTCAGAGCTCTGCTGGCATTTGGCCATCCTCACATCAGTGGGTACCAAGAAAGACTGACTATGTCTTTGGGAAAAGCAAACAAGTTAGCCCACTGGAACTATGAGTGGGACTGGCTCTGCGTGCCTTCCTTCCTGGATCCCAGGTTCAGAGAATTCCATCACCAAGGAAGTGAAGTGAGGTCACTTCTTTCAGGAACAGAATATGCTCACTGCCTTGGTAACCACTTTGTGCTAACAGTTGCTTCCAGGGTTCCCATGAGATGGAGGCTGCCCCAACATCCTGGGACACATTCAGAAGTTAGAATGGTATATCAACCATAGGCACCAGGGAACAGCTCTCCACAGAGGCCTGGTTCAGTCCATCTTCTCTTTATTAAGAAGAGAGAGGCTGATTCAGACCATCAATTAATCCTGACCAGGTTGTTTGCCATGGAAGATGACTATTGCTCTCTCAGGTCCTACATAGCTGCCTATATCTTCTGCAAGGATCATTTCTCCATGGATCTTTGATGTTCTCAGCAGGTGGAAGATCATCTACATTCCTATATTGTAAGACCCACACTGTCCCTGCTCTTAAGTAAGTTATACTGAGGGAACAGTGTATGGTTAGGGTTAATAACTTGTTCAATTTGGGTTACAAATAATTCTGCGGGATGAATAATGGTATTGGCAAAATGCGATGTTTACAAGAGTATATATGTGAAACATAAGAATGAAAGCAGAAATCTAGGTAAGATTTGAAGCCCAGAAGGGCATTGGGGACTTGAGTGGGATACTTAGCTTTGAGTAATGTGCAGCACAGATGTCTCAGATAAATCAATATACACTGGCATCGTACCTTGTACCTTGGATATTGAATGTTGAAGAGAACATCCAGTCAAAAACCGATAGTCGGCAGGATTAGGAAGGTAGTTGGTAGGTTTAGAAAAAGGAGTGAGTATAGGATTTGGACCAAAAGTTCTTTAGCAATAGAATTTAGTGTAGAGAGTGTATGTAAATGTAAGCACATGTGAAGAGTCAGTCACAATGATGAACTGGGGAAAAATATAGGAAATCAGATATCAATAGAGACATTAGGAAATCAAGCAAAGTATAAATTGTGTGATAGGGTTAGACATTTTCAACAGGTTTGAAGTTGAATATATAATCTTAGGAAGAAACAAATATGTAGTCAAAAATAGAATTGATATTTGAGAGCATTAGGCAACCTGGACATGGATGTTTTTAGTAATCCATGCTCACTTTCCATTTACGCTTTGGTACAATTGTAAGTGTGACCTATGCTTTTTGTGTCCAGAATATTTCTGTAATAAAATGTGTATGTAGATCAGGTGACAATCGTATTTCTTCCACCAATTCTGGGAGCAATATTTTGAAGACTTACAAATTAGTATGGGGGTACAAATAGGTGTACCCTGTTTCTATGAATATAGACATAATGCATGAATAGACCATATTGTGAATAAATAATATAACTGGATCCACTTTAAATAATGAATTGAATAAATATCTGAAAATTTATAAGAAATTTTATATTGATATGCAATCATTCATTCCAACCAGTTATATATCTAACGATCATCTTAGGGTTACGGTTTATCATGAAGGGTGTGTGAATTTTGGTTCAAAATTGATTATGGAAATAGAAAATAATATATTTGGAAAAAAGTCTCATGAATAGACCAGTCAAGAGACATAGAGGAATACATGTGTTCTGGAGCAGGAAGTGATTGAAAGTGAAACAAATGCCTATAAATTTGCTAACTAGTGAATAAAATATATATCCTATGATGTGCATAAACTGATGAAATAGTAATGTACCAGTGTGGAATAAAAATTAACGTCAAAATACACATCATGTCCCATAGGAACCTACATGCATTAATGTTAAACTGAGTCAGTTAATGTACACATATTAGGATTTGTATGCACCTTTTACTGAAGTTAGTTTTCAGTACTAGGAAACAAATATGTATTTCGGGTGGATGAATATTTCTAAGAATAATCTTGTGAAAAGTTGATTATTAATCCACATACATGAACATGAATGAATTTAGGGAGTGTATATAAGACACATATATTTCATATTTTTAAAAATATGGAGAGTATATATATATATATATATATATATATATATATATATATACACACACACACACACACACACACACAAACACTGACATTAAAAAGTAGCAATATATATGCCAATCAAAATTCATCATGAAATATATATCATAAAGATGCAAAAACATTCATTTTAGTTAACATGGGTTTATGTATAATGTTGTTCCACTGGGAAGCTCACCCATAGGTTGAATTTTCAGTTCCAACAGCATTTAGGAGGAGTGATCACTTCTCACAGTTTGTATCTGCTAAGTCATATATCTTACAAGGATGTACGTGTGATACCTTGTAGGATTCTATTTGTGCATATAAAAATACATGTGCTGAATAGGCTCCAGAGAATGGGAGACCGTAATTCACATATTTGTTAACTTTAAAACACATTGAGAACTATTTCAATTAAATATTGAATAGATTTATAACACCTACCCTTTATCATGCAAAAGGCAAGTCCAACTCTGAACTGCAAGTATTTATGTACTGTTTGGGTTACTTTCTTCCATCATATTAGGATTAGTAGTCAGAGTCTAGTAGAATATGGGTTAGTGTCAGGGATTCAGAATTTCAAATGGAAAAAAGGAAAATTAATCTTCCAACTCTCATCCAGAACAATGCCTTGTCATTACCTTCGCCCCAAGGAAGACACAATTAGAGTAGAAGAGTTACAAAATCTGTGATTACATTTCTGGAATCGAAAATGCTCAGGAGTGCACAAACTTGGAGGTGGTATAGGAGTTTCCAAAAGTAAGGACAGGGTACACACTCCACAAACATGAAGCTCTGCTTGCCTAAAACTTTTTGAGAAACTGCCAGTGAAGTTGGGCACTGAAATATAGGTTGTTGTCAGGAGTTAAGCTTCCTTTGTAGTGAGACCCTCAAAGCTGGGTCTTCATCTATGTGACCTGGAGGACATCGTTTCCTATTTTCCAATGAACACGAGGCAGCAGTGCTCAATTCTCTCTTTGTAGGTAAACTGTGTCTCCCTGTGTGGACTGTGAAACAATTTGGTCATCCTCCACTTTTCGTGGTGTTTCTTGCTGCTGCACTTGGAGTTTGGTTCATGCTTCACAAAATACAAGGAGTTCAACTGGGAAACAGTGCTTGAGGTAGTTCTGTCACGTGTGGTGGGTCAGGGTCTGCAAGAAAATTCACCAACCAGGCTTCTATCTCTCAAAGATTGCCCCCTTGTCCATAGCAACCTGATTCTGAACATTGCCCTGAAACTACGCCATATAACAAGATGCCTTTACATATAAGGGTCTGATGTCTGCACTCTGTCAGTTACAAGCCATTTGGAAGCCAATGGCAGATCCAAATGGCCCCACCATGATGTTTTATCACACACCTGTCCACCACTGCTCTAGGCCCACTACTCAGCAGGCTCCAAAATACTGGCATCTCTGTTCTAAACAATTTTCATGAAACCCTGTCAATCAAGGCACTGTCTGGTACACTCATGGTAAGCAACAGGACATCGAAAGTTTCTGCAGTTCCACCTGGTCATGGAAAATTCAAAAATTTCGTGGTATTTATCTAGCCATTTTTCAAGGATGACTTTGGATGCACAATTATTCAGGAACCATTAAATGTTGAGAAAGTTCATTTCAAAGAAAATTCTAGAGAACTCTCACAGGCAAGGCTTTCCAAAGAGTGGACAAAAGGTCACTTGAAGCCAGGACCATTGAGATCTACAATGTGAGGTCCTATGTCTTTTGACTCTCAACTATGGCTGCCAAGTCTTTCAGAATAAAATCATGTGATATCCAGGCTGAGATTCCCAGTTCTTTGTGGAAAGCCACCCTGGTCCTAGATCTCAGGTTCCAAGGGCGACTCTCATGTGTGGCCTCCTAAAATCCCAACACAATTCATGGCAATTCTTCTCTGAGATCAGTTTCAGATCTCAGTCTCTAAGTGGAAACACACCAGAGTTCAAGCCCAGTTGACCCAGTCATCTCTTCCAACCGCCACACCAATGACCAGAATTAAAACCAAAACACTCCTACATGGCCCTCATTTTCTTCCATATAGACACTCATCATAACCTTGGCTGGAAGTTTTTATGAGGCACACAGCCCAAGACAAAGTCAAAATAAGTTCCCTTGCCCTTCATTTGTCTAAAGTCAGTGTTTCCTGGACAACGTTCCTGTGAACCAGGACTGATCAAAGAGGTCTGCCATTAATACTGTTCTCCTTTTCCAATTTGAGGCATACAGACTGTCGGGTATAGTTTCTTTATGTGATTTGCAGTCATGAGAAAACCCAAGCACCTATGGGCTAGCCTCTGCATGGCTTGAAGAACTCAGTTGACCCAAAGATCCCTGTTATCACTTGATGGAGATCAGGAACCTTACAGAGGAAGGCAAGAGACTTCATCACAATGACATCTCTTTTGGCCATTTTGGATTTGGATGCACACATGGGATCTTTCTTTAGATCCATCAGGTGCTGAGAATCTAAGCGATAATTTCACACTGCACTAAGAGGCTGATTCAGACATATCCCTTTGCAAAGCAATTAAGCCAGGAGCCACAGGTGATGCCCATTTATTTCCATTTGAAAACTGTTTTTTTCAGGCTTTGGAAATGTGTGGCTTTAGGCAAAGTCCTTCCTTTCATTCAGGGCAACAGAACAATAGGTAAGCAAAATACCAAAGCAGATTTTCTCCACTGAGACTTTCCTGGTCACACTGATATCTGAGTTTTCTGAGATATTCACCATTCTCTTCAGCTATCCAGTACATGGCCATGTCCCAGATTGTGGAGGAGATACATATCTTGAACACAAAACCATGAGCCTATGGGAGAGTGACCAGATTCAGGAAGATATCAGGAATGTAGGAAGGTAATAGGTGTTGCCCATCCATAAGGTAACCTGCAGTCCATTCATAAATTGAACAGGATGAATTCTGCGAAGAATTCTACTAGACAGGACACATCTATTGATGCATTCTCTTTTCTATTGTCTACAACCACAAATACAGTGGGATACCCAGACATAGAAACACTCACCTTCTCAAAGGACTTACTAGAAACAGTCCACTCCAAACCAAACAAACCGACTTTCCTACATTTTCTCAAAACTTGAGACAAAAATCACAAACACACAAACACACACACACACACACCCACAAAGGCACCTTCTTTCCCCAAAAAGGTCTGTGACTATCCGGAGCGTCCTCTGACTGGTGGGCCATACTATGTTTCCCCGAAATGTGCTGTCCTATGTCAGATCTGGTCTTCTTGGCCAAAACTGTGAAGTTATCAGGAGCCAGCGGTGAGCCACTGCCTGTTTTCTCAGGTAAAGCCCCTATTCAGAGCTTTCCTGGCATTTGTCCATCTTCAATTTAGTAGTTGCCAAGAAAGACTTACTCTATCCTTCTTAAATCCAAAAATTTGAGACCACTGGGACTTACACTGAGACTGCTTCAGGGTGCCTGGCTTCCTGGATTCCAAGTTCAGAGTGTTCCATCAACAAGAAAGTGACATGGGTCACTTCGTCTAGAACTGAATGAGGTCACTGCCTTGGCAACCACTTTGTCCTAACAGTTGCTTCCAAGGGTCCATGAGATGGATCCTGCCCCTACTTCCTATGACACTTTCACAAGTTAGAATGGAATATCAACCATAGGCACCCGGGAACAGCTCTCCACACAAGCCTGGTTTGGTCCATCTTCTCTACATTAACAAGAGAGAGACTGCTTCAGACACACCCCTTCATCCTGACCTGTTTGGTTTTTTTTGTCATGAAAGATGACTTTCGCACTCTCAGGTCCATCATAGCTGCCTACATCTTCTTTAGGGATCATTTCTGCATGGACCTTTGAAGTTCTCCGGAAGTTGAAGATCTCCTACATTCCTGTATTGTAAGACCAACTCTGTCCCTGCTCTTCTGTAAAGTTAGATTGAGGGAACAGTGTTGGGTTACAGTTAATAACATGTTTGATTTGGGTTAGGATCATTCTGCTGGATGAATAATGGTATTGGGAACCTGCAATATTTATAAGATTATATAGGTGAAATATATGAATGAAAACAGAAATCTCGGTAACATTTGAAGCCCAGAAGGGCATTAGGTCCTTGATTGGGATACTTAGCTTTTAATTATGTTCTGCACAGATGTCTCAGATAAATCTATACACAATGGCATAAGATCTGATACCTTGGATGATTGAATGTTGAGGAGAACAACCATTCAAAGAGGGAGAGTCGGTAGGATTAGGAAGATAGTTGGTAGGATTATAAAAAAGTGTGAGTATAGCATTTGGACAAATAGTTCTTTAGCAATAGGTTTTCAGGTAGACAGAAAATGTAAATGTCAGCATATGTGAAGAGTCAGTCACAGTGATGAACTGGGGAAAATATGTAGGAAAGCAGATATCAATAGAGACATTAGGAAATCAGGCAAAGTATAAAGTGAGTGATAGCAAAAGACATTTTCAACAGGCTTGAGATTGAATATATAATCTTAGGAAGTAACAAATATGTAGTCACCAATAGGATTGACATTTGAGAGCATTAGGCAACCTGGACATGGGTTATTTTCATAATCCATACTCACATTCCATTTAGGCTTTGGTACAATCGTAAGTGTGACTTTGCATTTTGTGGCCAGAATATTACTGTGATAATACGTATATGTAGATCAGGTGACATGAGTATTTCTTGCACCATTTCTTGGAGCAACATTTTGAAGGGGTATAAATTAGTATTGGGGGTACATATAGGTGTACCATGTATGTATGAATATAGAGATAATGCATGAATAGACCATACTGCGAATAAATAATATAACTTGTTCCAACTTTAAATAATGGATTGAATTGATATCTGAAAATACACAGGAATCATATATTGATATACATACATTCATTCCAACCAGTAATACATCTAATGGTAATATTACGGTTGTGGTTTATCACCAAGAGTGTGTGAATTTTGCTTCAAATTTGATTATGGAAATCGAAAATAATGTGTTTGGAAAGAAATCTCATGAAATGACCACTCAAAAACAAGGAGGAATACATATGTTCTGAAGCAGGAAGTGATTGAATATGTTACAAATTTCTTTAAATTTGTGAACTTGTGGATGAAATGTATATTCTATAATGTATAAAAACTGCAGAAATAGTAATGTACCAGTGTTTAATAAAAATGAACGTCAAAATACACATCATGTTCCATAGGAATCTACTTGCATTGATGTTAAAGTGGGTCAGCTACTGTAAAAATATAAGGATTTGTTTGCACCATTCATTGAAGTAACTTTTTAGTACTAGAAAACAAATATGTATTTCAGGTGGATGAATATTTTTAAAATAATCTTATGAAAAGTTTAATATAAAACCACATACATGAACAAGAATGAATTTAGGGAGTGTATAATAGGACACATATATTTTATATTTTGAAAAATCTAGAGAGTATATATATATATATATATATATATATATATATATATATATATACACACACACACACACAAAACACACACAGAGACATTAAATAGTAGCAATATATATGCCAATTAAAATTCATTGTGAAATATATATCATCCACAGATCCAAAATATTAATTTTACTGAACATGGATTTATGTATAATGTTCTTGAACTAAGAAGCTCACTCATAGTCTGAATTTTCAGTTCCAAATGTATTAATGAGGAGTGATCTCTTCTCACACTTTGTATCTGCCAAGTTAGCCACCTCTCAAGAATATACGTGTGATACCAGGTAGGATTCTATATGTGCATATAAAAATACATGTGCTGAATAGGCTACAGAAAAATGGAGACAGGAATTCACATATGTGTTAACTTTAAAAACACATGCAGAACTATTTCAACAAAAAATTGACAAGATTTATAACTCCTACCCTATATCATGCAAAAGGCAAACCAACTATCCACCATGCCTCCTCTGAAGTGCTAGTATTTCTATTCTGTTTGGGTTACTTTTCTCCATCATATTAGAATTAGTAGTCAGAGTCTAGTAGGGTATGGGTTAGTGTCAAAGATTCAGCATTTCGAATGGAAAATTGAACAATGAATCCAATGTGTATGTAAATATGTGCTACACAAAATTATTCCCACTCTCATCCAGAACAATGCCTTGACAATTCCCTCACCCCAAGTAAGACACAATTAGAGGAGAAGATTTAGAAAATCTGTGAATAAATTTGTGGAATGCAATATGCTCAGGAGCTCACAACCTTTGAAGTGGTAGAGTAGTTTCCAAAAGTATGGGACAGGGTAAAAACTCCACAAACATGGAGGTCTGCTGGCCTAGAGATTTCTAGAGAAACTGCCTGTGAGTTTGGGCACTTGAAAAATATGTTGTTGTCAGGAGCTTTAGCTTTCTTTCTAGGGAGACCATAAAAGCTTGGTCTGGATCTATGAGACCTGGAGGACATGGTTTCTTATTTCCCAATGTACATGAGGCAGCAGTGCTGAATTCTCTTTTTAGGTAAACTGTGGCCACTGGGGAATAAATGTGTGCCAGTGTGCACTGTGAAGCCATATGGTCATCTTCCATTTTCGTGGTGTTTCTTCCTGCTGCACTGGGTGTTTGGTATTTGCTTCACGAAATACAAAGAGTTCAACTGGGTCACAGTGCAAGAGGAAGTTCTGTCATGTATGGTTGGTCAGGTTTTGCAGGAGGATCCAAGAACTAGGATCCTATCCTACATATCTTGCCCCCTTGACCATAGCACCCTGATTCTGAACAATGTCCTGAAACCTCTCCAAATAACAACTTGCCTTTACATGGAAGGTTCTGCTGGCTGCACCATGTCAGTCACAAGGCATTTGAAACCAATGGAAGATACACATGGCCCCACCACAGATGTTTTATCACATACCTGCCCACCACTGCTCTAACCTACTACTCAACAGAGTCCAACTTACTGGCATCTCTGTTCTACACCATTTACATGAAACCCAGTCAATCAAGGCACTGTCTGGTATATTCATGATCAGCAACAGGACATCAAAAGGTTTTCCAGTGCCACCTGGTGATGGGAAATTCAAAAATTTCATGGTATTTATCTAGCCATTTTTCAAGGATGAAGTTGGAGGCACTGTGAGTTTCAATTCTTTCAGGAACCATTAAATGGTTAGGAAGCTCATTTCAATGAAATCTCTGGAGAACACTCACAGGTAAGGCTTCCCAAAGAGTGGCCAAAAGATCATATGATGTTATGCCCATTTAGGTCTACAATGTGAGGTCCATATGAGTTTTGACTCTCAACTATGGGTGCCAAGTCTTTCAGAATAAAATTTGTGGTATCCTGGCTGAGAGGCTCAGTGCTCTGTGGAAAGCCACCCTGGGCCTAGAACTCAGTTTCCAAGGGCAACGCTCATGCCTGGCTTCCTAAAATCTCAACACTATTTATGGCAATACTTCTCTGAGGTCAGTTCCAGAACTCAGACTCTAAGGGAATCACACCAGAGTTCAAGAACATGTGGACCAAGTCATCTCTTCCAACCGCCACCCAAATGACCACAATTTAAACCAAAACACTCCAACGTGGCGCTCATCTTCTTCCATATAGACACTCACAATAACCTATGGCTGGAGTTTTCCATGAGGGGCACACCCCAAGACCGTGTCCAAAATAAGCTCTCTTACACCTAATTTGCCTAAATTCAGGGTGGCCTGGACACCCTTCTTGTGAACCAGGAGAGATTAAGTAGGCCTCCCGTTAATACTGCTCCGCTTCTTCAATTTGAGGCCAAATGACTGTGGGGTTTGGATTCTTTATGTGAATTGGAGTCTTGAGAAAACCCAAGCAAATATGGGCTAGCCTCTGCAGGGCTTTGAAGAACTCATTTGACCCAAAGGATCCCTAATCTGACTTGATGGAGGTCAGGAAAGTTACAGAGGAAGGCGAGAGACTTCATCCACAAGGACTGCTCTTTTGGCCATTTTGTTTTTGGATGTAAACATGGGATCTTTCTTTAGATCCATCAGGAGCTGAGAATCTAAGTCACAGCCTCACACAGGGTAAATAGGCTGATTCAGACACATCCTTTCCAAAGCAATTAAGCAAAGAGCCACAGGTAATGCCCATTCATTTCCATTTGAAAACTGTTTTCTTCAGGCTTCAAAAAGTGGTGGACTGAGGAAAAGACCTTCCTGACATTCAGGGCAACAGAAGAATAGGTAAACAAAAGGCCCCAAGCAGGGTTTCTCCACTGAGACTTTCCTGGTCACACTGATATCTGAGTTTTCTGAGATGCTCACCATTCCCTTCAGTACATGGTCATGTCACAGAGCTTCGAGGTTGTACATATCTTAAACAGAAAACCATGAACCTATTCTGGAGAGTGGCCAGAATTCAGGAATAAAACAGGAACTAAGGAAGATAGCAGGTGTTGCACATCAATAAGGCAAGCTGCAGTCCATTCATAAATAGGGCAGGATGAATGCTGTGAAGCTTTCTACTAGACAGGACATATTCATTGATGCATTCTCTTTTCTAATGTCTACAACCACGGACACAGTGGGATACACAGACATAGAAATTCTCGCCTTGTCAAATGACTTACAAGAAACAGTTCACTCCAAACAAAACAAACTGCCTTTCATACCTATTCTCAGAACATGAGACAAAACCACAAACCCACACCCACACAACAAAGGCAGCTCCTTTCCCCAAGTAGGTCTGTGACTATCCGGAGTGTCCTCTGACTGGTGGGCCTTACTATGTTCCCAGGAAATAGCCTGTTCTGTCTCAGATCTGGTCTTTTTGGCCAACTCTGTGAAGTTGTCAGGAGCCAGCGGTGAGCCACTGCCTGCTTTCTCAGGAAAGGCCCCTCTTCATAGCTTTCCTTGCATTTGGCCATCCTTACATCAGTAGGTCCCAAGAAAGACTGAGTCTGTCCTTGGTAAATCAAAATAAGTTTGACCACTGGGACTGGGACTGGGACTGGGACTGGCTCTGGGTGCCTGGCTTCCTGGATTCCAAGTTCAGAGAGTTCCATCACCAAGGAAGTTAGGTGTGGTCACTTCCTTTTGGAACTGAATGAGGTCACTGCCTTGGCAACAACTTTGTCTTAACAGTTGCTTCCAAGGTCACCATGAGAAGGATGCTGCTCCTACTTCCTGTGACACTTTCACAGGTCAGAGTGGTATGTCAACCATAGGCATGCAGGAGCAGCTCTCAACACATGCCTGCTTTGGTACACCTTCTCTACATTAAGAAGAGAGTGGCTGATTCAGACACATCCCTTCATCCTGAGCAGGTTGTTTGCCATGGAAGACTTTTGCTCTCTCAGGTCCTTCGTACTTGCCTACATCTTCTCCAGGGATCATTTCTGCGTGGACCTTTGAGGTTTTCAGCAGGTGGAAGATCCTCTATAATTCTGTATTTTAATACCAATTCTGTCCCTGCTCTTCTGTAAAATTAGATTGAGAGAACAGTGTATGGTTAGGATTAATAACAGGTTCGATTTGGTTTAGAAAGGAAACTACACGGTTGAGCAAACAGGGTCCTAACGTTAGCAATAATATGAGGATTTTTAATGGACCGGCCATGGAAGATAAAAGCGTAGTTAATCAGGTCACTATGTGAACCAAGACTCAAAGCTCCCTTTTGGGGCCTCTGTCTCTCTTTGACGCTCTTCAAGTCGTTTTCTTAATTTACTCATAGATTCTTTTACAACTCCAGTATTGTCGGCATAAAAACAACATTCTTCCCTCAATGCAAGCAAAAAGGCACCTTTCTCTCATAAAGAGGAGGTCCAACACTCGCCTGCTTTGTAAAACAACTTCAGAAAGAGAGAGGTTAAAATTCCTGTAAAGCTGTGATGTCGGTTTTTAATGTCTTTAAACTTTGGCATATTTCTGCTTCTAATTGTGTCTTTGTTGTGTCTCATGGACTAGCCCACCCCTTCAGCAACTATTATTTCTAATAGGATGGCTAAAGTGAGGGATACAGGTTCCCAGTGGAACCGGGTTGAATGCCCCCCTAGTTGATCTTTAAATGAACCTAAGTCATGATAGAGAACTCTGGAAAACATCTGCATCATTACATAATTAATCACATATATTGACCATTTTATGAAAACATAAATAATGTTAAAGTGTATAGAATTATACTGTTGTAGGGACGGACAAGGAAAGGGACCTAAGATAGCACCAAACACAGGAAAACAGTCTTATTTGGTTGCATCCGGATTTAGAGGGCATTGCTTCTGTTGTAATCAATTAATCCCCTGAAGCCCAAGTTTCGGTAGTTTTAGAATTTGTACCCAACATGTAAGGGAAGTGGCTCAGAAGTTCACAGTTTGTAGAAATTCACAGAAATCAGTTTTTGTTTTTGTTTTTGTTCCTCTGTTCTGGGCAAGTTAACTTTTCAAAGACACCTTGGAAAGGGAGAGCTTTTTTGTCTCTTTTTTTCTCCCTGCCAGCTGTCACCATGAAGCCCAATTGGTAACTTTTTTATCTTAGAAATCTAGCCATCTCTGTGAATCCCCAGCTCAAGGCCAGAGGCCTTGTTCACATATTTTGTGAAAATCTAGTAAGGCGGTGTCAAGCTTAGGGGTGGTGATTTTTTCAGCGAGTGGCCAAGTAGAACAGGGCAACACGAAAAGTGGAAGTTCATCTACATTGAACTCTTTCAGAGGGACTCTTTTGCTGAAAGACCTAATGTAAGCCTCGGTGAAGACTTCTGGAGAAGGTTATTTAAGACATATCTATGGACCTGGTACAGAGGGGGAAGACGGGGAAGGCGAGGCTGAGAGCAGCTCCGTGGATCTGAGAATGAGGAAGATGAGATGTAAAAGAATAATGGAAAAGGGGTTTGGGATTTTCCTAGAACAAAACTTGAGCAGTAGAACAGGTAGAGCAGAGGTGAAGATGGGAGTGAGTATTCCAAAAAGCCTGTGAGGGACTTTAAATTCTTAGTAACCTGTTTTCAGTGATGACAAAGCAACTTTAAAGGCTATTTTTATTACATCTTGGATAGGGGTCTGAGGGCTCTTCTCAGCTGGTTTGAGCTTTGGTTTAGCTTCTTAGAGGACTTGGTGGGACCTAGTGCAGGCACAGACAGAAAAAGAGAGGAGTGAGTGAGTGGAGGGGTACCTCGGTACCTGCTACCTCAGCAAGGGGGCAATGGTCTGAGAACTGGCGGAGGTTTGGGTTTTTGATGTAGTAATTGGAGGGAAGAAATCAGGTTGCTGAGGTGGGAGTGACAGCAGAGAGTCTAGAGCAGAAGGCTGAGGGTGAGGAACTATTGGAGAAGCATAGTACAGGATGTGAGTGAAGGAGGGAAAAGGATTCCACATAGGGGAATTTTCCCCTTTTGAGCACTTGCCGAAGTTAAAAATGTCACGCAGAATTTGAGGATCTAGAGAACCCTCTGGGGGCCATAGTTTTTGGTTGTCTAATTGGTTATATGGCCAATGCTGTGTACTGAATTTGATGAGGAGTTTGGGTTCCACCAGGCAGCCCCGGTATGCTCACATCCCCATGAATTACACAAGAAGTTGGCTTTCCCCCCACACAGCCATGGCTGTTTGTGGCTTTGATAGTCCGTCGGGCATATATAGTAATCTAGGCTAACCAACCTGAATCTGGCTCGCGTTTCTGTGCATCCATAATGTTTGTTTCAATTATCTATGGTATGGAAGGGATTTAATGGAACTTTAGTGGGATCCTCTTCATTGGGGTTATCTCAATAGGAAAGACCTATACCAAGCTGAAAAATGTCTGGGTGGAGAGATAGCCACCAGGTCCCTAAGGGGGCTGTATGCGAGATAGACCATACTTCTTGTCTAGTAGGATTTCAGATCAGCCTTCACTGCTGAACAGGCTGATGAGGGTTAGGAGTACTGGTGGCCAAGGGGAGAGTCTATAGTCTTGTCCACATAGCGAATACGCAATTTGAAATGCTTACCAGTTTTTTCCAGTTTCCAACCAGAGTCTGGACACAGCGAAGGCTTGAGATGAGAGGCATGGATCCAAAAAGTGTTTCTGTCTACTTTCATGCCTGTAGGTGTTATAAGTAGCACCTGGTATGTTCCTTTCCAGCGGGGTTCTAGGGATAACACCTGATGTTGTCTTATGTTGACGAAGTCTCTTACTTGATATTGATGTGGAATCCCCTCGTCCCCAGGTTGGTAGGCAGTGGCCAGCTGTTTCCACAGTTATCACTGAGTTCTTTCAATGGCTTTAAGTCTGTCAAGCAAGGGGTGTGGAAGGGATTGTTAGGCCTTAGAGTTGGGGATTAGGTCCCTTACTGGATGATGGGCATCATAGAGAATTTCATAGGGGGTGAGGTTACACAAAGAAACTGAGGGAGTATTTCTCGCATGAAACAGTGCATAAGGCAGGAGCATAGTCCAATCTTTTATGCCGGTCTCTAAGCTTAATTTTGTTAAGGTCTGTTTAATGGTTCTATTTATTTTTTCTACCTCTCCTGAGCTCTGGGGTATATAAGCATAATGTAACTTACAATTAATCCACACCTGACTTACCTGGGCCATGAACACAAGTCCATTATTAGACCCTATTATCTTAGACAGACCGTATCTTGGAAAAATATCTTCCAGGATCTTCTTGAGAACCATTTGCGCCGTTTTTTTTTTTCTCTCTGTGTGTGTGTGTGTGTGTGTGTGTGTGTGTGTGTGTGTGTAAGGCTTCAATCCATCCTGAGAATGTATCCACAAAGACTAGGAGATATTTAAGTCCATACCTTGCTGGCTTAATTTCAGTAATGTCCACTTCCCAGAATTGTCCTGGTCTGGTTCCTCGTAGGTGCTTTCGTCTAAGAAACTTGGAAGGGTAAGCATTAAACAATTGACTGACCCGACAGGCTTTTGTTACCAGTTCAATTATTTCCTTTCGCTGTGCGTCAGTTAGTGGAAAACTCTGTTCTTAATCCTACAGGAATGCCTGCAGTTTCTTTGAACCAAGGTGAGTGAGTTGATGTACATTTTTAACGTAGTGTAGGGCTTTCTGTAATTGCAGGCTGAGCTCAGTAAAGTTGAGGCGTTCAAGTCAGTGTCCTTAGATGTTATCTAAAACTTCCTGGTACTTAGGGGTCCATTGGAATTGGGCATCTCCCTTTAACAGCGGGTATAAAGGAGCAGCTAAGGACTCAAACCCATTTATCCATAACCTGCAAAACCCAGCAATCCCAAGAAACTCTTAGTTGTCTGCTGTAAGATGGGCTTGGTATCTGCTCAATGGTTTGTTTTCTGGGCTCAGTGAGCCATCGTTTACCGCCCCTAAGGAAATAGTCGAGGAAGATTACTTCTTGCTGGCAAATTGGGCAATTTTGGCCGAAGCTCTATACCCGAGTTGAGCAAGCTCGGATAATAGTGCTTGGGTCCCAGTTCAGTTTTCCTTGGTGTTGGATGCCAGTAGCAGGTGATCCACATATTGAAGCTGGGTGAATTCGGGGTGTGTAGTTCTGAAATTGTTGAGATCTCTGTGAAGGGCTTCATCAAAGAGAGTGGGGGAGTTTTTGAACCCCTCTGCGAGTCTAGTCCAAGTTAGTTGACTAGACTTTCGGTTTCTGGGTCTACCCACCCAAAAGCAAACAGCAACTGACTATCTTTATGCAGAGGCAAGCAAAAGAAAGCTTGTTTTAAGTCCAGAACAGTATACCATTTCTGCTCAGGGTTCAGAGTGCAAAGCAGATTGAACAGATTAGGTACCGTGGGGTAAATGTCCTGCACTCTGTTGTTGATCTCTCTTAGGTCTTTAACAGGGTGATAGTCCCTGGTTCCTGGCTTTTTCTTCTAATAGCAGGGGAGTGTTCCAGGCCAATTGACAGGGCCTTAGGACCCCTGAGGCCAGATATTTCTGAATATAGGGCCTTATCCCATCTTTAGCTTTTTATGCTTAGAAGATATTATTTGACATTGATTGGGGAGGCTGAGGTTTTTAAATCCACTGTTATTGGAGGTTGTTTCACGGCCAGGCCTAACACAGCAGTTTTTGCCCATGCATCTCGGTAATCTGTTATCCATTTCTGGGGTAGCTTGCCTGTTTGATCAGTCTTGGGGGGTGTGAAGAGTGGACGTTCATCTTCTACTAATATAGTGAAAGCCGTGACTATAGGAGTTTTTACTGAAGGATTTAGAAATTTCATTTGGGGGCCTTCAGGGTTAAAAGTTATTTTGGCCCAGAGCTTGGTGAGCAGATCTCTGCCCATCAATGGGTGCGGGCATTCTGGGATTACTAGAAAGGAGTGATGGATTTTTCCTTTCCGCAGGTCCATGGTCCTCTTAGAAATCTAAGCCCGATATTTACTGCCGTTAGCCCTTTGAACTACAGACCTTTTATTTGATAGACGGCCCAATGGGGCCTTAAGGGCTGAGTATACTGCTCCTGTATTCACTTCAAAGTTTACTGGGGTCCCCTACACTTCAAATCTTACCCTGAGCTAGGGGAAAGAATCTGAGCCCCAACTTTCTTAGTCATCCCCCAGAGTCAGAATGGCTGGCTGGCATGTCTGTCTCTTTATAGGGCACTCTTTGGCCCAGTGTCCTTTTTTTTTACAGTAGGCACATTGATCTGAGGCCAGGGTGGCCTGTGGCACGGGCCCAGGTATCGCTTCCTGTCACCTTATGTCTTAATTTCTGGCCTCTTTCTTGTTGTGACCAGGATCTTAGTCAATGCCTTAGTCTTTCTTTTGCTTCTCTCATCCTCCCTCTGCTCCCTTTCTTTTTCCCTGTTTCTCTCTTATAGTATACTTTTTCGGCTTCTCTGACTAAATCTCTCTTTTAACTTTTTTTTTTTTAATATCCATGGCAGCTTCAACAATTAAGGCCATCGTGACAGATGCCTTTTGATCTGCTGCCTGAGGATCGAAAGGAGTATATCTCTTATATGCCTCCATAATTCTCTCTAGAAACATAGAGGAAGATTCATCAGGCCTTTAAATAATTTCTCTTACCATGGCCAAATTAGTTGGTCACCTAGCGGCCCCTTGGATACCCGCAATTAGAGCCTGGCAATAATTGGACAGATGCTCCCTATCTTCAAAGGTGTTGGGGTCCCAGTTGGGTTGGTTAAAGGGGAAGGCAGCTTTTATTATGTTGGGAAGTTGTGTTGGTCGCCCATCAGGTCCGAGGATATTTTTTTCTAGCTTCCAGGAGGTTTTTCTCTCATTCCTCTGTCATGAAGAGAGTCCCTAGGAGTTGTTGGCAGTCATTCCAAGTAGGCAGGTGTGAAAACGTTGGCGAGTTCTCTGAGTTTTTTTAGCCGGGCCAGCTTCCTCCAGGGAAGGAGGCGCTGTGTGTGTCATGGGACAGTCATCTGGAGGGCGCTGGGCCATTCTGGCTTCCTCGAATGGTGGAGAGGCTGAGTCAGCAGCAGGGGAATTACTTACAGGATTTTGGGGGTTGGGGGACAAGGGCAGAGGATAAGGACGAGTAGAGTCTTGAGACTCAGGGAGAACAGAGGGTGGAGGTTGAGGAACAGAGAGTTTGAGAGATAGAATCATAGGGGAAGGAGTAGGAGTGGGTGCAGGGACAAGGAAAGGCTTCACCCATGGAGGAGGAGATTTGCAGAGGTCCTGACAAGTTAAGATATATGGCTATTGATCTGGATGTCTATGTGGCCCCGGCTGAAAGACAATATCTCAGACTTTTCAAATTAGTGCGAAGTAGAAACATCCTTCTAGAGGCAATCCGACTACAAAGGTGGGTTATTCTGAGACACAGAATCTGCCAGGTCTGGTGTTTTAATGAAAAAGAAAGATTGTGAGCCCTTAAGCAGACTTTGGTCCAGTGATTAAGGGTCAGGGACAGAGGCATTGAAGTGCTCTGTCCCATAATAAAATATACACAGACAGTGAAAGCAACAACAAATGACACAGACAAGACAAGACAATAAAGACAGGCAATGGACGTCCAATACTGAGACCAGGACTGAGTAGCCGGCAAAACCTGATGGGCTGGCAATTCCGAATCTGAAAGAAAATATCACTGAGTCGAGGAGACTATGGTTCCTTGATTTCCCGAGTCCATCCCCCAGGGACATGGCCTGTGGCTCTGTGACATGTGTGTCAGCCACCGTGGGAGAGAGCTCACGCTCTTTACCAATAGCCATTTTGTCAAACCCTAACCTGAATCCTGAAACCAGAAAGAGGGGCCTTATTTACCCCCAGAGCATCCCGTTGGGGGTCTTTCATCTGCAGCTGCCGGATCTCGCTGGGGCCACCAGAAGTAAAGGTCGGGTGAGCATCGATGAAAGAGACCACCAAGAGACTGTCTAATGCAACAGCAAAGGGTTTATTGGGAGTCCAGCATGCAAGGGCTCAGAGCTCGCTTGAACAGAGCAGAGAGCCCTGAGAACAGCTTAAGAAGTGCTTATATATTTTCCTTGGAGAGGGCAGGGAGGGAAGTTTATTGATGGGTAAGGGCGAGTGGGCGGTTTGCGTGCAAATGGTTGATGGAGTACATTCTGCAGTTTGGCAGTTGGGGGCAGCACATTCTGGGAACAAGAAGAGCAAACAGTTCTCAAGATTTCAACAGTGTTTTATTAAGCATACAGAAAAACAGCAAGTGACAAGTACCTATTTTATTAACCTTTCAATATAAGTATGAAAACAGAAATCTAGGTTAGATTTGAAGCCCAGAAGTTCATTTGGCCCTTGATTGGTATACTTAGCTTTGAATTACGTTCCGTAGAGATGTCCCAGAAATATGGATATACAATGACACAGGACCTTGTACCTTCTCAGAGGTCAGTTCCAAAACACAGTCTCTAAGGGGAATCACACCAAAGTTCAAGACAAGATGGACTCAATTATCTCTACCAACCACCACACAAATGACCACAATTAAAACCAAAACACTCCCAAATGGCACTCATCTTCTTCCAAATAGACACTCATCATAACTTCTGGCAGGAGGATTCCATGAGAGGCGCAGCACAAGACAGTGTCCCAAATAATCTCCCTTTCCCCTCATTTGCCAAAAGTCAGAGTGGCCTGGACACCCTTCCTGTGAACCAGGAGTGATCAAATATGCCTGCCATTAATACAGCTCTGTTCTTCAATTTGAGGCCTACTGACGGTGGGGTTTAGATTCTTTATTTGAATTGGATTCATAAGAAAACCCAAGAACCTATAGGCTAGCATCTGCAAGGCTTTGAAGAACTCAATTGACCAAATGGATCCCTTTTCTCACTTGATTGAGGTCAGGAACCTTACAGAGGAATGCGAGAGACTTCATCAACAATGACTGATTTTTTGGCCATTTTGATTTTGGATCCACACATGGGATCTTTCTTTAGATCCATCAGGTGCTGATAATCTAAGCCACAGGCTCACACAGAGCCAAGAGGCTGATTCAGACACATCCCTTTACAATGCATTTAAGCAAAGAACCACAGGTGATGCCCATTCATTTCCGTTTGAAAACTGTTTTCTTCAGGCTTCACAAAAGCGTGGCCTGAGGCAAAGACCTTCCTGACATTCAGGGCAACAGAACAATAGGTAATCAAAAGGCCCTTCGCAGGGTTTCTCTACTGAGACTTTCTGGGTCACAGTGATATCTGACTTTTCTGAGATGCTTGCCATTCTCTTCAGCTATCCAGTACATGTCCATGTCACAGTGCTTGGAGGTGGTACATATCGTGGATGCAAATGCATGAACCTATTCTGGAGAGTGGCTAGATTTCAGGAAGAAAACAGGAACTTAGGAAAATAGCAGGTGTTGCCCATCGATAAGGCAAGCCCTAGTGCATTCATAAATTGGGCAGGATGAATGCTGGGAAGCTTTCTACTTGACAGGAAACATCCATTGATGCATTCTCTTTTCTAATGTCTACAAGCACGGACACAGTGGGATACACAGACATAGAAACACTCGCCTTGTGAAACAACTTACTAGAAACAGTTCACTCCAAACTAAACAAACCGACTTTCCTGCCTATTCTCAGAACATGAGACAAAACCACAAACACACATCCACACCCACAAAGGCACCTACTTCCCCAAGTAGGTCTCTCACTCTCCAGAGTATCCTCTTACTGCTGGGCCATACTATGTTCCCCCGATATGGCGTTTCCTGTCTCAGATCTGGTCTCCTTGTCCAACTCTGTGAAGTGGTCAGGAGCCAGCTGTGAGCCACTACCTACTTTTTCAGGAAAGGCCCCTCTTCAGAGAACTCCTGGCATTTGGCCATCCTCACATCAGTAGGTACCAAGAAAGACTGACTCTGTCCTTGCTAAATCGAAGCAAGTGAGACACTGGGACTGGGACTGAGACTGACTCTGTGTGCCTGGCTTCCTGGATCCCAAGTTCAGAGAGTTCCATTACCAAGGGATTGAAGTGAGGTCACATCCTTCAGGAACTGAATGAGGTCACTGCCTTGGCAACCACTTTGTCCAAACAGTTGCTTTCAAGCGTACCATGAGAAGGAGGCTTACCCTATTTTCTGTAGCACTTTCACAAATTAGAATGGTATATCAACCATAGGCACCAAGGAACCGCTCTCCACACAGGCCTGATTTGGTCCATCTTCTTTATATTTGGAAGAGAGCCTTTAGTCCAGGGAGCACTGCAGTGAACCTCTGCACTAAAACTATAAGCAAGCACCTGATGGAGGACGCCTCCATAGGTAAGTGGCTCCTTTATAACATCTGATATCTGGTTAAGGGAGATCTCTTCTGATGACAGAGATGTGGCACGGGGAGGCTCACATATACTTCTGTCCAGGACAGTAACGAGAATCTTTCTGTCCTCTGTTCTGTTCTGTAGGGAATTCCTCTGGAACTGTAGAGAGGTGCCGACGGGCACGCATGCGCTCCTACCCTGGAGCTTTAGCAAGATGTTGCACTCTTGCCCTGTTTCTGTGTTTAGGCGCTGGGTTTCTGTTTTTTTGTGTTCTGTGTTCTATTTTTTGGTTTTTTGTTTGTTTGTTTTTGTTCGTTTTGTTGTGTGATATTGGTGGTAAAAACTTAAGTATATTGGACATGAAAATCAGAAATAAAGAGATTAAGCCTGACACCCCTTTGGACTGTGTTTTAAGGAACTGCAATGAACTTTATCCCCCATTGTAAAGGAGGATGATAGAAGCCCCTAGCTGGCTGCCTGGAGCACACCCATTGCAGAGGGCTATGCCTGCTGGGGACCTAAGAACTGAGTATCTCCCAGGTTAACAAGTGAAACTCCTTTAAAACCCCTTGTCCCTCCAGATAAAGAGAGTCACAACTTTGGCAGAGTCCCCTGTGTTTCTCCTTTGTTAGCCAAGCAATAAACCTCCTTTTTTCTTTTTCTCAAAACCCAGTCCTCATTATTAAATTGGTATTAATTGGCTTCAAGGTCAGGAACCAAACTTTAAGTTACAAATCTTGTACCCCCCCTCCGCCCCGGAACTTTGTGAGACCTATCTACTGAAATGTTAGGAGATAGAGCATGCTTGGTGTGAAACTGAATCAGAGGAGCTAATCCTGTATGTAAAAGGAGAAACTGAGGGACTCCCAGCAGCTGCCAAAGCCCTGTTGATTCAGGGAATTACCTCCTTCCTTCCCTGCACTGTAAGGATTATGCCACCTCTGTCTTGTTAAAAAAAGAGAAAAAGAAAAAGGTGACACTAAATGCAGTAAAATCACCATGGAGACACTTTATTTTACATTTCAGGTTGCCCCTCTGTGAAAACATCTGGTCCCCTTGTGGGGACAGCTATGGTCCCACTGGTGTATGAGATTTTTCTCTTATCTGCTCTGGTTTAAAGGGTTCTCTCTGACAGCCATAGTCTGGACCTCCTTTTGGTCTGTATTGTGTCTTTCTTTCTGGCTCTTTTAGGCATGTGCAATAATGTGTTGATATTATAAATTGTTTTTTGGGAATGATCTTAGCTGAATGTGTGTCGAAATGATGATGTTTTATTTTAACAATCTGGTATCTGAATGGGTTTTTGAAGCATTGCACAATCTTGCAGTTAAAAGTCGGGTTTAGGTAATTGTTTAGTTTATGATTTCAGATAATTCATGCCAGAGAACTTAAATACTTACAATGGATAACTGAAGAACTCTACTTCCAAGTTGGCAAGAAACTTCCCAATCATACAGTCTTTTTTTTTCACCAATTTTGAATTGGGTAGCCTGGGAAAATATCACTGTGTGTACCAGTGCATTAATTTGGACATGGATAGTATATCATAGTATGGTGTGTGTTGACCAAACAAGATGTAAAGATAAAAAATTTTGTGAATTGTATCTTAAACTTGTATCATAATTTTCAACATCCGAACCTGAAAATTATGGTTAAAATGCCTTAGTCCTGAGATGTCTGTTCAGAATAGCAGTTTTTTTCCTGCTCCTTCCAGACCTCAGCCATGACTTATGTTGAAATGCAAATGAAAGAAGCCTGCAAGCTTTGTAGGAGACTGATTTGAGATCTAAGGGAAAAAAAGGTAAATTGTATGGTATTTTCTAATTACTGGCAAGTCATTTTTTCTAGGACTCTTATTTTTTTCTGAGATACTTTATGTTTTTTGACCTCATGATTTTGAGCATACAGACCTAGGTTAATGTTTTTCTGATCAGTTCTATCTTTGACCAACTGTGGACTTCTTGAAACATTGCAATAAAGATTTCACCTGCGAAATGCTACGAGGCCTTTACTATTATTATGTGTGCACAATTTTGTTATGTGTTGTATGTCTATATATACATATGTCCATATATCATATATATGATACATAAATTAACATATATAAGGAGTGCTCATAAAATAAAGCGCTCATAAAAACAAATTTTAAAAAGTGGATCCAAAGATCTTTAATTCACGTGATTTAAATGTTTCAATTTAAATTGGATAAAGAGATAAAAACAAATGTCTTTAAATTTAAGCTTACAAAGTTTTCTAGGTGTTCAAACATCTAACAAAATATTAACATCTACAAAATGTCTAATATGCCTTGGCTCTAGTACCTTTCCTTCAACATAAAAATGGTTTACACTGTTCAATACGTTTCTCTAACTTTTTGATAAATAAGTAAAGTAAATTTGATATGGGATTACTCATTCATGAGTACTTTAGTTAGATATCTGATTGATTTACTAAGATCTGTATTTTTTTTAGTAAACTCTGTATAAGATTGTAAAAATCAGTCATGTGTTAATGAGGCAAAAATTTCTTAAAACATAAGTTTACCCATAACATTGAGTTTATTAAGATTTATGTTTTCTAGAGCAAGCAACCATAAAAATTAAACAACTGATTAAATAAGAACTGTTATTTTAGAGCACTGTACTGCCATTTCTTTAAAAGCCAAACTTGATTAATGTAGAAACATAAATGTAATTGTTATGCTATTAATGTTTTCATATCTTACAGGTATGCAAGTCTGTAAGGTAGAAACCTTAAAAGAGCATTATATCAAGCTGGTGCTCTGAAGTTGTGTGGTAAAAAATATATTGTGGATTTATTTACCTGTTATCAATAAGATATGTAAATTTTTATGTTACTTTTTACATTGGGGAACAATTTAAATGTATTTTTAAGTTAATTAGAGCCTAATCTTTGTAAAGGTTAAAAACTTTCAGCATTTCTTTAATTCATGTTTTAAATGTGATATCATATGGTGTTAGCTAATGTTCATGTGACCTCAAACAATTTACGTAAACTTTGTCAAAAGATATTTAAAAATAAAGATCAGCTTTAGAATTAAAATACTTAAGATTTATAAAGAGCCCTGCCTTACCTGAGATAAGGCTTTGTGTCCCATCTTACTACATGTGAGAATGACTATGAAACATGTAGGTCAGATAATATTTCTTTAAAGTTATGTTAAAAAGTTTTTTTTTATTGTCAATATTCCTAGGATCTCAAACAGGGGATATAATGTATAACTCAGCCAAAAAATTCAGGGAAGATATTACACGAACTAAGTATTTTTACTTTTGTTAATTTTAGTTTGAAATTTTCTTATAAGTGATCTAAAGATTCCCTGTTAGTGTTTTACAAATGCGTTGCTATAAGAACACAACATGGGTTTATTCAAGATAATAAGTCATCAACTACAATACAGACAGAATAATACAGATCCCAGTTAATAAAAAGGTAATTATAAAGTTATAGACATTAAAGCCCAGTACTCTTAATATAAGGCTGTTAAAATTTATTTGCTGGATGTTTAAGATTAGGATTTAAAATTAATGTTAAATGAAAAGGGCCAAGAAAACCAATATTTGGCTCTTGCCCTCTGAGTCAGTCTGAATCCAGGGAACAGGGGACTTCTCTAAAGAGCTTTGCAACTCTGAGCCACATAACCTCCTGATCAGGGAGATTAATGAGACCACTGGAGAACAGAAAGCCAATCAGTGCATTTGTTAAAAAGAGGAGAGTCATCATAGAAAGGAGACATCCATGATGCTTCTGAGGGAAGCCAAATGGTCAAGCAAGACCTGGACCCACCTAGCGCAAATGGCACTAGCAGAACTGAGAATCTCTTCTCAAGTTTCCCCAGAATTGACTCCCATAAAAGGTCAGCTGACTGTTAACAATAGATGGAAACAAAAGTCAGTTTGACTGCTTCATCTTAAACACTTAGCAAAGACAGTTAAGACCAAAATACAGCCACTCCTGGGCATATTAAATAATAATAATAATAATAATAATAATAATAATAATAATAATAATAATAAAATTTTAAGGCATGCACTTTATCTTATCCTACCAAAACAAGTAAGACTGGAGGCTACAAAGAAGGATTCTCACACAGGAATGCCTAATACTTATAAAAAGAGACTATCAAGAAGAGCTGCCACAGGCAGAAGTTTTCAGTTTAAGACCTACAGATATTCCTAACCTACAAAGTTAGGCTTGGTGTTTGCTAGTACGATTATCCAGCCCTGAGTAACAGAATTAAAGGTTTCTCTATTAGACACAGAGGTCATACTAGTAAAAGGATTTTACAAGATCAGATGACATTAAATTATTAAACTGTGTCTTATTGGGAGGGCCAACTGTAACACTTAAAGTTAAATATTAAGTTGACAGTCCTGATAACTGGGGATATTAAAGACTGGTGAGGAAATGTCTATACAGTGACATGTTCTAGCTGCTGCAACATTTATCCAGTACTCATGGTTTTTGTTTCACTCATAGAAGAACCCATTCACAGATGACTTTACAACCTGTTCTTCCCCAACCTGACTTCAAACCGAACTGACTTCTAAAAGGCAACTCATGTCTCTCAACTGACTTCTAATAGGCAACTCATGTCCCTCACGCCGAGCCCACTTACGTCACCCTGTCTCAGGACAGAAGAAGAAAAATTAGTGATGCCACTCTTCTTACAACAATGGAGAGAAAGATAAATAGACTATCAATATAAGTAATTAAGAAGGGTAAAATCAGCGAGATCAGTTTTGGGTGAGTTCTAAAAATTTGGAGACTCTTACCTGAGGGATTAAAATTTCCTCAGTGCTCTTCCCATAATCTCTCAAAGATTTGAAAGGGACACAGAGAAAAGGGGGGAATTGTAGACCCAACCTGATCTTTTATTAAAATTGGGAGCCATCATGCCACAAAGCCATGAAAAGATAATTTTGGCTTTACCATTAATTACTTCAAATTCTGAACCTGCGTGGAATGCCTGCCCGCGCCTTGAACTCACACATGCCTGGCTCTCTGACCAGATAGCAGCCCTCTCTGAAACTTTAGTGACACATCATAAATATTTGCCTTCTCTGGCAAGACAACAACCCTCTCTGAGGCTCTAATGGTCCTCATGAATTCTCATGTAGGGACAGCAAAAAAATTGTAAACTACCTTTAGTGTGATGTTTATCAGAGTTCTGTTATCTGTAACCCCCCTTTTGTGTAACTTTCTGGGCTATAAAGCTGGGCTGTAGGAAAGCTGGGGTTGCTGTCTTGTTCCCTTCGTTTTGGGAGGGAGAGGCTGCATGGCCGGTGGAAATAATAAGCTTAATTTTATTTGATTTTAATTTGAGTCAGTGGTCTTTTCTAGCGTCCTGGTCTAACAGGTAAACACTCCAAAAACATGGAGCTCTGCCGGCCTAAAGACTTCTTGAGAAACTTCCTCTGAGTTTGGGCACTTGAAATATATGTTGTTGCAAGGAGATTTAGCTTCCTTTCTAGTGACACCATAAAAGCTGCGTCTGCATCTACGTGACCTAGAGGACATGGTTTCTTGTATTCTAATGAACATGAGGCAGCAGTGCTGAATATTCTATTTGTAGGTAAACTGTGGCCACTTGGTGCTAAGTGTCTCCCCGTGTGAACTGTGAAGCCATTTGGTAATCCTCCACTTTTCGTGGTGTTTCTTGCTGCTGCACTGGTAGTTTGGTATTTGCTTCATGAAATACAATGAGTTCCACTGGGACCCAGTATTAGAGGGAGTTCTGTCACTTGTGGTGGGTCAGGGTCTGCAGGAGAATGCAACAACCAGGCTTCTATCTCACAAAGCTTGCCCCTTTGACCATAGAAATCTGACTCTGAACTTTGCCCGGAAACCTCTCCATATAACAAGAAGGGTCTGCTGGCTGCACCATATCAGTCACAAGCCATTTTGAAGGCAATGGAAAATCCTCCTGGCCACACCACAGCTGTATTATCACACACCTGCCCACCACTGCAAAAGGCCCACTACTCAGCAGGGTCCAACTTACTGGCATCTTTGTTCTACACAATTTTCATGAAATACCGTCAATCATGGCATTCTCTTGTACACTCATGACCAGGAAAAAGACATCCAAAGGTTCTCCAGTGCCACCTGGTTAAGGGAATTTAAAAAATTTTATTGTATTTATCTAGCCATTTTTCATGGATGAAGTTGGAGGCACTGTGGGTTTCAGTTCAGTAGTGAGACACTACCTGCTTTCTCAGGAAAGACCCCTCTTCAGAGCTCTCCTGGAATTTGGCCATCCTCACATCAGTAGTTACCAAGAAAGACCGATTCTGTCCTTGGTAAATCCAAACATGTGTGGCCACTGGGACTGTGACTGGGGATGCCTCTGGGTGCCTGGCATCCTGGATCCCAAGTTCAGAGAGTTCCATCACCAAGAAAATGATATAGGTCACTTCCTTCAGGAACTGAATGAGGTCACTGCCTTGGCAAGCTCTTTGTCCAAACAGTTGCTTCCAAGTGTCCCAATAGATGGAGGCTGCCCCTACTTCCTGTGACACTTTCACAAGTAAGAATGGTATATCAAACATAGGCACCCGTGAACAGCTCTCCACACAGGCCTGGTTTGGTCCATCTTCTCTACATTAAGAAGAGATAGACTGCTTCAGACACACCCCTTCATCCTGACCTGTTTTTTTTTTTTTTTTGTCATGAAAGATGACTTTTGCTCTCTCAGGTCCTTCATAGCTTTCTATATCTTCCCCAGGGTTCACTTCTGCATGGACCTTTGAGGTTCTCAGCAGGTGGAAGATCTCTTACATTTCTATATAAGACCAACTCTGTCCTTGCTTTTCTGTAAAGTTAGATTGAGGAAACAAAGTATGGTTAGGGTTAATAACATGTTTGATTTGGGTTAGGAATCATTCTGCTGCATGAATAATGGTATTGGGAACCTGCAATATTTATAAGTATATATAGAGGTGAAATATATGTATGAAAACACAAATCTAGGTAAGATTTGAAGCCCAAAAGGGCATTGGATCCTTGATTGGGATACTTCACTCGGAATTATGTTGTGCACATGTGTCTCAGATAAATCTATACATTATGGCATAGGACCTTGTACCTTGGATAATTGAATGTCGAAGAGAACATCCAGTCAAAAAAGGATAGTTGGTAGGATTAGGAAGATAGTTGGTAGGATTAGAAAAAAAGAGTGAGTATAGGATTTGGACAAAAAGTTCTTTAGCAATAGGGTTTCAGGTAGACAGAAAATGTAAATGTCAGCACATGTGAAGAGTCAGTCACAATGATGAACTGGGGAAAATATGTAGGAAAGCAGATATCATTAGAGACATTAGGAAATCAGGCAAATGATGAAGTGATTGATAGGATTAGACATTTTCAACAGGCTTGAGGTTGAATACATAATCTTAGGAAGAAACAAATATGTAGTCACCAATAGGATTGACATTTGAGAGCATTAGGCAACCTGGACATGGGTGATTTTCATAATCCATACTCACATTCCATTTAGGCTTTGGTACAATTGTAAGTGTGACTTTGCATTTTGTTGACAGAATATATATGTAGATCAGGTGACATGAGTCTTTCTTGCACCATTTCTGGGAGCAATATTTAGAAGAGATATAAATTAGTATTGGGGGCACAAATAGGTGTACCATGTGTGAATATATAATATAACTGATTCCAACTTTAGAAATTGGAATAAATTGATATCTGAAAATACACAGGAAATGTCATATTGACATACATACATTCATTCCAACCAGTTATACATCTAATGGTAATATTAGGGTTGTGGTTTATCATAAAGTGTGTGTGAGTTTTGCTTCAAAATTGATTATGGAAATCGAAAATAATGTGTTTGGAAAGAAGTCTCAATAAATAACCAGTCAAAAGCAAGGAGGAATACATGTGTACTGAAGCAGGAAGTGATTGAATGTGTTTCAAATGTCTTTAAATTTGTGAACTTGTGGATGAAATGTATATACTATGATGTACAAAAACTGAAGAAATAGTAATGTACCAGTGTTAAATAAAAATGAACGTCAAAATACACATCATGCCCCTTTGGAATCTACTTGCATTGATGTTAAATTGGGTCAGTTACAGTAGAAATATAAGGATTTGTTTGCACCATTGAGTGAAGTGAGTTTTCAGTACTAGAAAACAAATATGTATTTCAGGTGGATGAATATTTCTGAAAATAATCGTATGAAAATTTGATTATAAAACCACATACATGAGCATGAGTGAATTATTTAGGGAGTGTATAATAGGACACATATATTTTATATTTGGAAAAATCTAGAGAATATATATATATATATCTCACAGAGAAACATTAGAAAGTAGCAATATATATGCCAATCAAAATTCATCGTGAAATATATATCATCCACCGATCCAAAAATATTAATTTTACTGAACATGGATTTATGTATAATGTTGTTCAACTAAAAATCTCACTCATAGTTTGAATTTTCAGTTCCAAAAGCGTTTAGGAGGGGTGATCTCTTCTCATACTTTGTTTCTGCCAAGTTAGCCACCTCACAAAAATGTACGTGTGATACCAGGTATGATTTTATATGTGCATATAAAAATACATGTGCTGAATTGGCTACAGAAAAAAGGAGACAGAAATTCACATATGTGTTAACTTTAAAAACACATGGAGTACTATTTCAACAAACAATTGACAAGATTTATAACTCCTACACTATATCATGCAAAAGGCAAGACCAACTATACACCATGCCTCCTCTGAACTGCTTGTATTAATATTATGTTTGGGTTATTTGTCTCCATCATATTAGGATTAGTAGTCAGAGTCTATTAGGGTATGGGTTACTGACAGGGATTCAGTATTTCGAATGGAAAATTGGAAAATGAATCCAATGTGTATGTAAATATGTGCTACACAAAAATCTTCCCACTCTCATCCAGAACAATACCTTGACAACACCTTCACCCCATGTAAGACACAATTAGAGGAGAAGAGTTAGAAAATCCATGAATACATATCTGGAATGGAATGCGATCAGAAGTTCACAACCTTGGAAGTGTTAGAGGAGTTTCCAAAAGTAAAGGACAGGGTAAACACTTCAAAAACATGGAGGTCTGTTGTCCTAGAGACTTCTTGAGATACTGCCTGTGAGGTTGGGCACTTGAAATATATGTTGTTGTCACGTGCTTTAGCTTCCTTTCTAGTGAAACCATAAACCTGGGCATCTATGTGACCTGGAGGACTTGGTTTCTTATTTTCCAATGAACATGAGACACCAGTGCTGAATTCTCCCTTTGAAGGTAAACTGTGGCCCCCTGGGGCTAAATGTCTCTAGTGTGGACTATGAAGCCATATGGTCATCCTCTATTTTCGTGGTGTTTCTTGGTGCTGCACTGGAAGTTTGGTATTTGCTTCATGAAATACAAGGAGTTCAACGGGGACACAGTGTGTGAGGGATTTCTGTCACATGTGGTGGGTCAGGGTCTGTAGGAGAATAAAAGAACCAGGCTTCTATTCCACATAGCTTGCCCTCTTGAACATAGCAACCTGATTCTGAACAATGTCCTGAATCCTCTCCATGTAACAAGATGCCTTTACATATAAGGGTCTGCTGGCTTCACCATGTCAGTCACAAGCCATTTGGAAGCCAATGGCATATCCACATGGTCCCACCACTGATGTTTTATCACACACATGCCCACCTTTGCTCTTGGCCCACTAATCAGCAGGATCCAACTTTCTGGCATCTCTGTTAAACACCATTTTCATAAAAACCAGTCAATCAAGGCACTGTCTGGTATACTCATTGTTGGGAAAAGTATAAACGGCAGCCATACCCCAGAAAAAAAAAACCAACATGGCGCCTAAGCACTTCTTCTTCCTACATTCTTCTTTTCTGCAGTGGTGCGAAATGTTCCCGCCCGTGTGAACTCTTCTGCTGGCGCCAATTTCAAACCTTGCTGGCCGGGAATCTTAGCCCCAATAAGAACTAATTCCTAGGCTCCGGAGCTGATATCTGAAAGAACTTGCCAATAAACGGATTGCCTGCCATTTATCTAAGCCCTCCAATCTCCTCCTTAGTTCTATATAAGCACACAGCTTTTTGCAATAAAATTGGAATTCTCCCGGTGAAGTGCCTTTGCGTGGGGAGTTCTTTCATTCTGGTGCCCCGTGTGAGGATATGGGTGAGCTCTTTCCAACAAGAGCCCCGTCCACTGCTCCACCGTGGCACTCTGCCCTGGTCTGCTCTTTTCAGACGCAGGCTTCCTGCACTCACCACTGATTTGTTGTATGTAAGCCTCCCCTGACCCCGGCTCGCCAACTCCCTTCGGGCTACCGCTGGCTTTGTGACCATGATCGTCTGTCACACTCTAGACGCCTGGTAGGGGGGAGGGAATTCCTCCCACTAAGACCTTTACTGGTTGCAGTGGACCCTCTGGTGATCCGTTTCCCTTTGGGGTGTGAGGCTTCTGAGTTTACATGAGAGGCTCTGTGGTTTTTCCTCCTCTGCTGCTGCTGCCGCTGCTGGCTAGAGTTGCTGTTTCCTGCGGGCCTGCTGTGTCTGGCTGAAGCTGCCTCTCTGCTCGGGGAAAACTGAACTCCCATCCTGGAACTGCATTCTGCTGGAGCCGGAGTTCTGTTTTCATTACTTACTTCTTCTGCTGCGTTCGAAAACTTTCCTGATGTCAGGTTGCCCGTGGCTCCGAACCCATTGGGTCTCACAGATCGCACTTCACTGGTGACGATCAGGTAGTGCCCTCTGTATTTCCTCATGATGGCTGGTCATTTTGGGGATGCCCACCTGACCCCCATTCGCCCTGAGCGCTTCCCGGAGTCCGTTCCAGGCCGGGTTTTCTCTTTGTCTCTCTTGCTTACACTTATTCTCTCTCTCTCTCTCTCTCTCTCTCTCTCTCTCTCTCTCTCTCTCTCTCTCTTCCATCTCTCCCTGTGACTGTGGACACCTCTTTATCTGTACCTGAAACCTCACCTCTCTAAAGTTTAATAAAAAATCTGGCCACACTCTCCCTCACACCAGACATCAAGCCCAAACTTCTAATCAAATTCTCTACCCAAGATTGGCCTACATATCCACTGGATAATGGCAATCATTGGCCTCCAGAAGGCTCCTTAGATCCAAACCTCCTCTTGGACCTTTTTAATTACTGCCAGCATCTGAAAAAGTGGAGTGAGATTCCCTGTATTGAATGTTTTAGCCTTCTCGCACAGCACCCTGTCTCTGCTCCTCCTGCCCTCCCTCTCAGGTCCTTCTTGCTTGCAAACCCCTCTCTTCCCCTTGTTCTACTCCTGACTTCGCAGATTCTTCCTCATTCGACCCAGCAGATCAACCCCCACCTTATCCCCCAGCCCCAACTGACCCTTCTCTCCCGCAAAATCCTCCTCTTCCTCTGCCTGATTCCACGGATCCTCAACCTTCCATTTCATCCCCCTCCCTTCCCCACTCTTCTGCCTGCTCCACCTCCTCCTCTTCCACAGAGACATTCCCTTCCCCTCCCTCTCCTTCCTGTCCACCGCCTGCCTCTTTCAGTCCTCCTGTTATCAGGTCTAAGGGACTCCTTCCCACGCCCAAGACAATCGCACCCCTTCGTGAGGTAGCTGGTCCCAAGGGTGTCATCAGAGTCCACGTGCCCTTCTCCATGTCGGACATTACTCAGCTAGAGAGGAAGTTAGGCTCTTTCACCACTGACCCCACCACTTACATTCGGGAGTTTCAATGGGTACTGCAAGCATATAGCCTCACTCATCATGACATCTACATGCTCTTGGCCAATAAACTTCTCCCCAAGGAAAGGCAATGGTTCTGGGAGCTAGCCCAAGCCCATGCTGATGAAAATCATAGGACCAATCATAACCACCCACAGGCCCTCATGCTGTCCCAGAGCAGGATCCCCTATGGGCTTACAGTCTAGTGAACTTTTTACATCCTGCCTCTTGGCGGGACTGAAAAAGTCCACCCGCAAGGCTGTTAACTTTCAAAAGATGCAGGAGGTCATTCAAAGGAAGGAGGAAACACCTTCAGAATTCCTGGATAGACTAACCAAGTCCCTTCAGCAGTACACAAACCTCGACCCAGAAACCCCTGATGGCCGTCATGTCTTAATGACATATATTCTGGCCCAAAGCTACCCTTACATTAAAGCCAAGCTTAAAAAGTTTGAACAGGGCCCTGCTACTCCTCAGACCAAAATCCTCGCTGTCACTTTCAAGGTTTTTCATGGTAGAGAGGATGAAAGTGAATTCCGTAGGCAGAGGGCTGAAAATGCCAAATTCCAAATGTTGGCCCAGCTCATTCAGAGAAGGCCATCACCATGCCGTCCCAATATGACCCCCCCTGGAGCTTGCTTCAAATGAGGTAAGGAGGGACATTGGACCAGGAATTGTCCTTCGCCGAGGACACCCTACAACCCCTGCGCAAAATGCCATCAAAGTGGACACTGGGGGGCAGACTGCCCAACAACCCAGAAGGAAGGTTGGTCTGCTGCCCAGCAACCCCAGCCTCACCTGGGCTTGGCAGAGGAGGATTGATGGAGTCCTGGGCCTTCCCTCCAGACTATTACCATCAAGAATCAAGAGCCTAGGGTCACCTTCCTGGTGGATGGACGCTTCATTAACTTCCTCTTGGATACTGGTGCCGCTTTTTCGATTTTGAGGGAGTATTAGGGTCCTACCACACCCTCAAAAACTCCTATTGTCAGGGTAGGAGGTAAAAAGATTTTTCCTCAAACCCCCCCCAATCATGTTATATGCAGCGATCCCTTTTGTCCTTCACTCACTCCTTTCTTGTTATGAGCCATTGCCCCATTCCCTTTCTGGGAAGGGACATACTCTCACTATTAAAAGTCACCATTCACTTATCAACCCACACCTCTCCTACCTCTCATTTCCTCATGATATTCCTAGGGGCAGATACACCTCCTTCATGCACTCTCCCACGACTATCTAAACCATTTAACCCTGAGGTTTGGGACACAATTACACCCTTTATGGCTAAATGCAGTTCTATTCATATTGTCTTACGGGACCCTTCAAGATATGTTAGTCAACCACAATATCCACTCACAACCACATTTCTCCTTGGATTAGAACCCATCATCCAGGATTTATTATGAAAGGGGTATCTTAGGCCTACACACTCTCCTTTCAACACACCCATTCTGGCAGTTAAGAAACCTAACGTGTCCTACAGGCTGGTTCAAGAACTTCGCCTTGTCAACTCCTCTGTGGACCCCATCCACCCGCTAGTGCCCAACCCTTACACCCTCCTCTCTCAGATCCATGCCACTACTACTCACTTCTCAGTCCTAGATTTAAAAGATGCATTCTTTTCTATTCCCCTGTTCTCAGAATCTCAGGATATCTTTGCTTTTTCATGGACTGACTCTCACACCCGCCATTCTCATCAGCTTACCTGGACTGTCCTCCCACAGGGATTCAGGGATAGCCCCCATCTCTTTGGCCAATTTCTTGCCCAGGACCTCACATCCTTTCACCTGACCTGTCCTGACTCTACTCTACTTCAATATGTCTATGACCTTCTTCTATGTAGTCTTTCTGGAACACTCTCAATCCCACACCGCTCAGCTTCATAAATTCCTAGAAGACAAGGGATATAGGGAGTCTCCCCACAAGGCCCAGGTTTCCCAGTCTTCGGTCACCTATCTTGGTTTTTGCCTTACACCCGGGAAAAAGGAAATAACACTGGATAGGAGGCAACTCCTCTGTGATCTTTCAGTGCCCTATACGAAAGCCAAAATACTATCATTCCTAGGATTAGCAGGTAATTTTAGGGCCTGGATCCCAAATTATTCTCTTCTCTCCAAACCCCTGTATGACCTAGCAAAGGGACCCCCTAGTGAATCTCTTGCCTCCTTTCCCATCTACCACTTCCGCAGGCTTCAGCAACTCCTCTTAAAGGCACCTGCCCTTCACCTTCCAGATCTTTCAAGAACATTTCATCTATATGTCCATGAAAAAGGGGGGCAAGCACTTGGGGTCTTAGGTCAAAACTATGGGCGTACATTTGCACCTGTGTCATATTTGTCCAAGCAACTAGACCCTACCATCCGTGGGTGGGCCCCTTGCTTAAGAGCTCTGGCTACTGGACAAATTTTACAGAAAGAAGCCTCTAATCTGACTTTTGGGGCCCCTTGAACTATCCACTCCCCACATCACTTGAAGGATCTTTTAGCTTAAAAGGGCCTTCAAACTCTCCCTACATCCAGATTTCTGTCGCCCCTCACTTCCTTTCTGGAAAACCCTAATATTATTTTCCTCCCCTGCTCTGCACTGAACCCTGCCTCACTGCTCCCAATGACTCCCATGTCTCACATACCAACTCATAATTGCTTGGAAACCTTAGATGATTTCCTCCCCTGTCATTCTTCCATTTCTGAGAGACCACTCAGCAAGCCTGACCTTATCTGGTTTACTGACAGCAGTTCCTTTAGGGAGAACGGAACTCATTACTCTGGATACGCTGTATTTTCAGCCACTGAGATTATAGAGGCCAAAGTTTTGCCTTCAGGAACTACAGACAAGTAGGCTGAACTTATAGCATCCACTCGTGCCTGCCTTCTAGCACAAGGCAAATCCCTCACCCTCTAAACTGATTCAAAATATGTCTTCCATATCTTATTATCCCATGCTGATATTTGAAAGTAGCGAGGCCTACTTACCACCAAAGGTAATGCGATCACTAATTCAGCTTTTATAACCAATCTAATAGAGGCCACTTACCCACCCAGTTGGGAGTTGTCCATTGTAGGTCCCATCAGAAGGACGGCTTTCTTATCACTGAGGGCAATGCCAAAGCTGACCAGGCGGCACGAATGGCTGCTACCACTTTCAATTATGGCCTCCATGGGGGACATATAATGGCCACTTTAGACAGCTCATCTGAAGCCCCTACGTCTTTCAGTAAGAACAAGAATCTTTTCAAGTTCCTTCATACTCTATTCCTTTCCAATTCTCAGTCTTTGACCCTCTTTTTACAGAGTTTCTTTTCCCTCACCCCCTCTGACAAGCCATGCTACAGAATATAGCCTCTAATTGTCAGATCTGTCAGCGGACCAACCCTCATACTCCTTTAAGGCCCAAACCTTTCCCTTTCCACCAAGCCCGGGGACACATTCCCGCTGCTGACTGGCAGGTAGACTTCACCAACATGCCCACAGTATGGCGCACTAAATACCTCCTTGTCTTTGTGGACACTTTCTCTGGTTGGGTTGAGGCATTTCCCACTTCCAATAAAAAGGCTTCCACTGTAGCTTCAATCTTACTTACAGACATCATCCCCAGGTTTGGTATGCCCACTTCCCTACAATATGACAATGGCCCTGAGTTTACTTCTAGGATCACACAAAAGGTCTCTCAAGCCCTCTCCTTCAAGTGGCATTTCAACTGTCCATATTTCCCCCAGGCTTCAGGGAAAGTGGAAAGGGTAAATCGTACTCTAAAGGAAGTCCTTACCAAATTGACAATGGAATTAAACATAGACTGTTTCACACTCCTTCCCTTGGCTTTGCTTCGAATCAGAGCTCTCCCTAAGAAACCATCTTTACTGTCTCCTTTTGAGATAATGTATGGAAGACCTCTTATAACCCCTGGGTTGGTCATTTCACAAGGACCTCTCACCCGAGATTTGTCTTTGCCTCTCTTGCTCCATCTCCGCTCGGAACTCTGGAAATATCAGGACTGGCTTCTTCCGGACCCAGTCTCCTCTCCAAACACTCCTCCCTTAACACCTGTTAGTCTAGTCTATTATAATACCCCAGAGGAGAAAGGGAATCTTGCCGCAAAATGGGAAGGCCCCTATCCTGTCATTCTCTTTACCCTTACCGCCGCCAAACTCTCCTTACCAGACAACTGTCTCACTCCCTGGATTCACATGTCTAGGTTGAAGCCACAACACCAGGAGGCCCCACCTGCTGAAGACAGGGCCACCCCAGAGGAACTCCAAGAATCACCTCCTGAACCTCCCCTTTACTCCTGCTCTCCACACCCATCTCACCCATTTAAGTTGCGGCTCACACGGTTTTCCTTGCAGCCCAATTCCTCTTAAAGAAGGCACAATGAGCTCTCCCAACACCCTAGTCTTCTCTAACTGCTTGTTTTTTGTGCTCTGCTTATTTTCTGTGCTCTGTCAGGACTGGTCTTTACCCTCCTCACCTACCATGCATTTATTCACTCTTCGGGAACGATACTCAGAACATGGCATGCAGACGGTCCGCGGAGTGGATGCAACTACTTGCTTCATCCACAACTGCACCTCTATTTCCCTAAAATTGTCACCTTCAAGGACCTTCGTCCCTGGTAGCTGGAACTGGCCTTTCATTTGCTTCCTTTTTGATCAAACAAAAGATTATTGTCATTGGTGGCCTGAGATATATAATGGGTGCCCCTATTGGTCATGCAGGTTCCATGATGAACGTGGTAGCTATTCTTACCACTCACTCGGTTACCCTGAAGGGTGGACTTCTAGTTACATAAAGTGGCATAAAGACTCTTCATCCAATAACAATGCATGGTATACTTTAGATAAACCTGACCCCAAGGCCAAACGTTGGGGCTATGTTGAGTTTGCTGTCTATGCTCAGACAACCTCAGTCAGACCCACAGGGTGGATGACTATTGGCCGCACCCTGATTACGCCACCTAAGGCAACCATCCAGGTAGTCGAACACATTAAGGACTCAGGATCAAAACTTCGAGATCGTATCCATAGCTCATCCAAAGAGGATTCAGAGCCTTCAACCCCCTCAGGTCCCTCTCCCACATCTCTCAATTTGCTACACCAAACGTTTTGATTATTAAACTCCACCCGTCTTTCTTTGCCTACTTCTCAGTGCTTTCTCTGTGCTTCACTTAGTCGTCCACTTCTAGCAGCAGTCCCATTAGCGGCAGAAAATATTCCAGCAAAACCCTACAATTTCTCTAAAAAGGACAAACCCTACATGTGACACGTAACCCACTGTGGGAAAGTTATTCCACCAATACTTTATTTCCTTTCATCTGTTTCCACCTGCCAATAATGAATCCTTTACCCGTTTGTTCCTTGAGCTACAACACCCCATAGAGCCCTGTGTTTAGGCAACCTGAACATTTCCTCTGGTGTAATGGGTCTTTAAGTACCTCAACCATCAATGTCTCTGGCACCTGTTTCTTGGTTACTGTAGTTCCTCAGCTATCTTTGTATACTCCCACCGAATTCCGACAGTTGGCCCTACCTTCCCGCACCCGTAAGGTAGTCTTTCTGCCGGTTCTGGTAGGCCTCATTTTAACAACCTCAGTGACGAGTCTCGGACTCTCTGGTGGAGCTATAGGTCATGCTCTATGGGCATCCAATGACCTTCAACAAAAACTGCAGGAAACACTCAATACCATGGCTGAGTCTCTGGGTTCCTTGCAGCGGCAGGTTACATCATTGGCACAAGTGGCTTTACAGAACCAAAGGGCAATTGATCTTCTCACTGCAGAAAAAGGGGTTACATGCCTATTCCTCAGAGACGAATTTTGCTATTATGTTAATGAATCTGGGCTAATAAAAAAAAATGTTGTTAAATTGCAGGAATTATCGACCGAATTTCTCAAACATACCTCCTCCAATCCCATCATAGGGTTCTTCCAATCCTATCTTGCCATGTACTTACTACATATCTTGGGGCCCCTTATTGGGATGCTCCTTTTTGTGCTCTCTTGCCCTGCAAAATGAAGTGCCTTCAAACCCAACTGCAAAAAATTCCTAATCAAACTTTCAACCAGCTTTTGCTTAGGCACTACCAGCCTCTGATGACCGATGAACCCCCAACATCTCCAAGAGAACAGTAACTCAGTGATGAAGCTCACTACCAGGCATGATGGAATGCAATGGGTATCAGACAGCGGGAGACAACGAGCTCTGAGAACCTCTTAATCTGCCATCCTGGATTCATGAGTCTTTACCACCTTCTAAGATTTCTCATGGCCCTTGGCCTCTTCTATGTCAGTCCCCCAACATGGAACTTCTGCCAAAAAATGACATTTCCTTTAATTTTTATCTTCATTCTGTTTTTATTTGCTCTGATCTTCTTCAGGTGCTGGTGACGCCATGTCCAGGCAACGCTTCCAGTATTTCCTAGAGTCTCTGTTACAGGACCAGTGGCTGATACCAACAATCTCTTCCATCCAGGACTAGTTCCATGCCATCGACAACTTTGGCTTCAGGGAACATTCATTGACTTCACCCCTACGAAAGTAGCTGTCTATAGCCACTGGGTTTTATTTCTGGCTGCCATGATAATCCCAAACCTGCTCCATGAGCATTCCTCCACTTCTCTTTCTAGGCCCCACACCACCCCCACACAGCAGGAAGCAGCCAGATCTGACAAATGACGCCACACTTCCTAAGAAAACAAAAAGGGTGGAATGTTGGGAAAAGAATAAATGGCAGCCATACCCCAGAGAAAAACCTCAACATGGCGCCTAAGGACTTCTTCTTCCTACCTTCTTCATTTCTGCAGTGGCGCAAAAAGTTCCCACCCTTGTGAACTCTCACGTCAGCGCCAATTTCAAATCTCACTTGTGGGGAACCTTAGCCCCAATGAGAACTAATTCCTGGGCTCTGGAGCTGATATCTGAAAGAACTTGCCAATAAACGGGTTGCTGCCATTTATCTAAGCCCTACCATCTCCCCCTTAGTTCTATATAAGCACACAGCTTTGAGCAATAAAATTGGAATTCTCCCGGTGAAGTGTCATTGCGTGGGGAATTATTTCACTCATGATCAGCAACAGGATATCCAAAGGTTCTCCAGTGCCACCTGGTCATGGGAATTTCAGAAATTTGATGGTATTTATTTAGCCATTTTTGAAGGATGAAGTTGGAGTCACTGTACGTTTCAATTAATGCAGGAACCATTATGTGGTGAGGAAGCTCATTTAAATTAAAACTCTGGAGAAATCTCACAGGCAAGGCTTCCCAAAGAGTGGCCAAAAGGTCACATGAAGCCAGGATCATTGAGGTCTACAATATGAGTTCCATATGTGTTTAGATTCTCAACTATGGCTGCCAAGTCTTTCAGAATAAAATCATGTGATATCCTGGCTGAGATTCTCACTGCACTGTGGAAAGACACCCTGGCACTCGATCTCAGTTTTCAAGGGAGGCTTCTCATGCGTGGCCTCCTAAAATCCCAACACATTTCATGGCAATACTTCTTTGAGGTAAATTCCAGAACTCAGTCTCTAAGAGGAATCATGCCAGAGTTCAAGCCCAGGTGGATCCAGTTATCTCTTCCAACCGCCAAACAAATGACCACAATTAAAACCAAACACTCCCACATGTCCCTCATCTTCTTCCATATAGACACTTATCATAACCTCTGGCTGGAGTTTTTCATGAGGGGTGCAGCCCAAGACAGTGTCAAAAATAAGCTCCCTTGCCCCTCATTTGCCTAAAGTCAAGGTGGCCTGGACACCCATCCGGTGAACCAGGAGTGATCAGATAGGCTAGCTGTTAATACTGCTCTGCATCTCCAATTTGAGGCCTACTGACTGTCAGGTATAGATTCTTTATATGATTTGGAGCCATGAGAAAACCCAAAAACCTATGGGCTAGCCTCTGCAGGGCTGTGCATAACTCATTTGACCCAAAGGATCCGTATTCTCACTTGATGGTGGTCAGGAACCTTACAAATGAATGCGAGAGACTTCATTCACAATAATTGCTCTTTTGGCCATTTTGGTTTTGGATGCACACATGGGATCTCTCTTTATATCCATCAGGTGCTGAGAATCTAAGCCACAACCTCACACAGGGCCAAGAGGCTGATTTAGACACATCCCTTTCCAAAGCAATTAAGCAAAGAGCCACAGGTGGTGCCCATTCATTTTCATTTGAAAACTGTTTTCTTCAGGCTTCACAAAGGGGTGGCCTGAGGCAAAGACCTTCCTGACATTCAGGGAAACAGAACAATTGATAAGCAAAAGGCCGAAAGCATGGTTTCTCAACTGAGACTTTCTTGGTCACACTGATATCTGTGTTTTCTGAGATGCTCGCCATTCCCTTCAGCTATCCAGGACATGGCAATGTCACAGAGCTTGGAGGTGGTACATATTTTGGACACAAAACCATGAGAATATTCTGGAGAGTGGTGAGAATTCCGGAAGAAACAGGAACTTAGGAAGGTAGCAGGTGTTGCCCATGGATAAGGCAAGCTGCAGTCCATTCATAAATTGGGCAGGATGAATGCCGGGAATCTTTCTACTATACAGGACATATCAATTGTTGCATTCTATTTTCTAATGTCTACAACCACGGACACAGTGGGATACACAGACATAGAAACACTTGCCTTGTCCAACGACTTACTAGAAGAAGACCACTCCAAATCAAACAAACCGTCTTTCCTACCTATTCTCAGATCATGAGACAAAACCACAAAATCACACCCACACCCACAAAGACACCTCCTTCCCCCATGTAACTCTGTGACTATCCGGAGTTTTCTCTGAGTGGTGGGCCATACTATGTTCCCCCAAAATGGCCTGTCCTATCTCAGATCTGGTCTCCTTGGCCAACTCTGTGAAGTTGTCAGGAGCCTGCGGTGAACCACTACCTACTTTCTCAGGAAAGGCCCCTATGCAGAGCTCTCCTGGTATTTGGCCATCCTCACATCTGTAGGTACCAAGAAAGACTGACACTCTCCTTGGTAAATTCAAACAAGTGAGCCTACTGGGTCTGGGACTGGACTGGCTCCGGGTGCCTGGCTTCCTGGATCCCAAGTTAAGAGAGTTCCATCACCAAGGAAGTGAGGTAGATCACTTCTTCAGGAACTGAATGAGGTCATTGCCTTGACAACCACTTTGTCCTAACAGTTGCTTTCAAGAGTCCCATGAGATGGAGGCTGCCCCTACTTCCTGTGACACTTTCACAAGTTAGAATGGTATATAAACCATGGGCACCCGGGAACAGCTCTCCACCTAGCACTGTTTTGGTCCATCTTCTCTACATTAAGAAGAGAGAGGCTGATTCATACACATCCCTTCATGCTGACAAGGTTGTTTGCCATAGAAGATGACTTTTCTCTCTCAGGTCTTTCGTAGCTGCCTACATCTTCTCAAGGGATCATTTCTGCATGGACCTTTGATGTTCTCAACAGCTGGAACATGCCCTACATTCCTGTATTTTAAGAGCAACCCTGTCCCTGCTGTTCTGTAAAGTTCGATTGAGAGAACAATGTATGGTTTTGGGTTAGTAACATGTTCAATTTGGGGTTAGGAATCCTTCTGCATGACGAATAATGGTATTGGGAAACTATGATATTTACAAGAATATATAGGTGAAATATAAGTATAAAAATAGAAATCTATGGAAGATATGAAGTCCAGAAGGGCATTGGGCCCTTAATTGGTACACTTAGCTTTGAATTATTTAAGGGAAATTGCTTGGAAATGAAAGGAGACCCTCAGATAAATCTATATACAATGGCATAGGAGCTTGTACCTTGGATGATTGAATGTCGAAGAGAACATCCACTCAAAAAGGGATAGTCGGTAGGATTAGGAAGATAGTCAGTAGGTTTACAAAGAACAGTGAGAATAGGATTTAGACCAAAAGTTCTTAAGCAATAGGGTTTCGGGTAGACAGTGAATGTAAATGTCAGCACAACTGAAGAGTCAGTCACAATGATGAACAGGGGAAAATATGTAGGAAAATAGATATAAATAGAGACATTACTAAATCAGGCAAAGTATAAAGTGAGTGATAGGATTAGACATTTTCAACAGGCTTGAGGTTGAATATATAATCTTAGGAAGAAACAAAAATGTAGTCACCAATAAGATTGACATTTGAGAGCATTAGGCCACCTGGACATGGAAGGTTTTAGTAATCCATGCTCACTTTCCATTTAGGCTTTGGTACAAACTTAAGGGTGACCTTTGATTTTTTTGTACAGAATATTACTGTGATAAAATGTATATATAGATCAGGTGACATGAGTATTTCTTCCACCATTTTTTGAGGAATATTTTGAAAACGTATAAATTAGTATTGAGGGTAAAAATAGGTGTACCCTGTGTCTATGAATATAGAGATAATGCATGAATAGATCATACAGTTAATAAATAATATAACTGGTTCCCCTTTAAATAATGTATTGAATTGATATCTGAAAATATATAAGAAATCATATATTTTTTTTAATTAATTTTTATTGTAGGTTGTTCAAAACATTACATAGTTCTTGATATATCATATTTCACACTTTGATTCAAGTGGGATATGAGCTCCCATTTTTACCCCATATACAGATTGCAGAATCACATCAGTTGCAGAACCATTGATTTACATATTGCCATTCTGGTGTCTGTTGTATTCTGCTGCCTTTTCTATCCTCTACTATCCCCCCTCCCCCCTCCCCTCCCCTCTTCTCTCTCTACCCCCTCTACTGTAGTTCATTTCTCCCCCTTATATTTTCCTCCTTTCCCCTCACATCCTCTTGTATGTAATTTTGTATACCCCTAAGGGTCTCCTTCCATTTACATGCAATTTCCCTTCTCTCTCCCTTTCCCTCCCACCTCTCATCCCTCTTTAACGTTAATCTTCTTCTCATGCTCTTCGTCCCTACTCTGTTCTTAGTTACTCTCCTTATATCAAAGAAGACATTTGGCATTTGTTTTTAAGGGATTGGCTAGCTTCACTTAGCATAATCTGCTCTAATGCCATCCATTTCCCTCCAAATTCTATGATTTTGTCATTTCTTAATGCAGAGTAATACTCCATTGTGTATAAATGCCACATTTTTTTTATCCATTCGTCTATTGAAGGGCATCTAGGTTGGTTCCACAGTCTTGCTATTGTGAATTGTGCTGCTATGAACATGGATGTAGCAGTGTCCCTATAGTGTGCTCTTTTTAGGTCTTTAGGGAATAGACCGAGTAGGGGAATAGCTGGATCAAATGGTGGTTCCATTCCGAGCTTTCCAAGAAATCTCCATACTGCTTTCCAAATTGGCCGCACCAATTTGCAGTCCCACCAGCAATGTACAAGAGTACCCTTTTCCCCACATCCTCGCCAGCACTTGATGCTGTTTGACTTCCTAATGGCTGCCAATCTTACTGGAGTGAGATGGTATCTTAGGGTGGTTTTGATTTGCATTTCTCTGACTGCTAGAGATGGTGAGCATTTTTTCATATACTTGTTGATTGATTGTATGTCCTCCTCTGAGAAATTTCTGTTCAGGTCCTAGGCCCATTTGTTGATTGGGTTATTCGTTATCTCATTGTCTAATTTTTTTAGTTCTTTGTATATTCTGGATATTATGGCTCTGTCTGAAGTGTGAGGAGTAAAGATTTGTTCCCAGGACGTAGGCTCCCTATTTACCTCTCTTATTGTTTCTTTTGCTGAGAAAAAACTTTTTAGTTTGAATAAGTCCCATTTGTTGATTCTAGTTATTAACTGTTGTGCTATGGGTGTCCTATTGAGGAATTTGGAGCCCGACCCCACAGTATGTAGATCATAGCCAACTTTTTCTTCTATCAAATGCCATGTCTCTGATTTGATATCAAGTTCCTTGATCCACTTTGAGTTAATTTTGTGCATGGCGAGAGAAAGGGATTCAGTTTCATTTTGTTGCAAATGGATTTCCAGTTTTCCCAACACCATTTGTTGAAGATGCTATCCTTCTTCCATTGCATGCTTTTAGACCCTTTATCGAATATAAGATAGTTGTAGTTTTGTGGATTGGCTTCTGTGTCCTCTATTCTGTACCATTGGTCCACCCGCCGGTTTTGTTACCAGTACCATGGTGTTTTTGTTACTATTGCTCTGTAGTATAGTTTGAAGTCTGGTATAGCTATCCCGCCTGATTCACACTTCCTGCTTAGCATTGTTTTTGCTATTCTGGGTCTTTTATTTTTCCATATGAATTTCATGATTGCTTTCTCTATTTCTACAAGAAATGCCGTTGGGATTTTGATTGGCATTGGATTAAACCTATAGAGAACTTTTGGTATTATCGCCATTTTGATGTTGTTACTTCTACCTATCCATGAACAGGGTATATTTTTCCATCTTCTAAGATCTTCTTCTATTTCTTTCTTTAGGGTTCTGTAGTTTTCATTGTATAAGTCTTTCACCTCTTTTGTTAGGTTGATTCCCAAGTATTTTACTTTTATTGAGGATATTGTGAATGGGGTGGTTGTCCTCATTTCCATTTCAGAGGATTTGTCGCTGATATACAGGAATGCCTTTGATTTATGCGTGTTGATTTTATAGCCTGCCACTTTGCTGAATTCATTTATTAGCTCTAATAGTTTCTTTGTAGACCCTTTTGCGTCTGCTAGGTATCGAATCATGTCATCTGCAAATAGTGATAATTTGAGTTCTTCTTTTCTATTTTTATGCCTTTATTTTTTTTCGTCTGTCTAATTGCTCTGGCCAGTGATTCGAGAACTATGTTTAACAGAAGTGGTGAGAGAGGGCATCCCTGTCTTGTTCCAGATTTTAGAGGGAATGCCTTCAGTTTTTCTCCATTCAGAATGATGCTAGCCTGAGGCTTAGCATAGATTGCTTTTACAATATTGAGGTATGTTCCTGTTATCCCTAATTTTTCTAGAGTTTTGAATATAAAGGGATGCTCTACTTTGTCGAATGCTTTTTCCACATCTATCGAGATGATCATATGGTTCTTATTTTTAAGCCTATTGATGTGGTGAATAACATTTATTGATTTCCGTATATTGAACCAACCTTGCATCCCAGGGATAAATCCTACCAGATAATGTTGCACAATTTTTTTGATATGTTTTTGTATCCGGTTCGCCAGAAGTTTATTGAGGATTTTTGCATCTAGGTTCATTAGAGATATTGGTCTGTAGTTTTCTTTCTTTGAAGGGTCTTTGTCTGATTTAGGAATCCGGGTGATGTTGGCCTCATAGAATGAATTTGGAAGTTCTCCCTCTTTTTCTATTTTCTGAAATAGCTTGAAAAGTATTGGTATTAGTTCCTCTTTAAAGGTTTTGTAAAACTCTGCTGTATACCCATCCGGTCCTGGGCTTTTCTTAGTTGGTAGTCTTTTGATGGTATCTTCTATTTCCTCAATTGATATTGGTCTGTTAAGGTTGTCAATATCCTCCTGACTCAATCTGGGCAAATCATATAACTTAAGAAATTTATCGATGCCTTCACTATCTTCTATTTTGTTGGAGTATAAGGATTCAAAATAATTTCTGATAATCTTCTGTATTTCTGAAGTGTCTGTTGTGATATTGCCTTTTTCATCCCGTATGCTGGTAATATGAGTTCTCTCTCTTCTTCTCTTCGTTAGCGTGGCTAAGGGTCTGTCGATTTTTTTTATTTTTTCAAAGAACCAACTTTTAGTTTTGTCAATTTTTTCTATTGTTTCTTTCGTTTCGATTTCATTAATTTCAGCTCTGATTTTAATTATTTCTTGTCTTCTACTTCTTTTGCTGTTGTTTTTCTCTTCTTTTTCTAGGATTTTGAGTTGAAGTATTAGATCATTTATTTGTTGGTTTTTTCTTTTTTTAAGGAATGAACTCCAAGCAATAAATTTTCCTCTTAGAACTGCTTTCAATGTGTCCCATAGATTCCAATATGTTGTGTCTGTGTTTTCATTTATCTTTAAGAATTTTTTAATTTCCTCCTTGATGTCTTCTATAACCCATTGATCATTCAGTAACCTATTGTTCATTCTCCAAGTGATGCATGATTTTTCCTTATTTCTTTTATCGTTAATTTTCAATTTCATTCCATTATGATCAGTTAAGATGCATAGTATTATCTCTACCCCTTTATATTGTCTAAGAGTTGCCCTGTGACATAATATATGATCTATTTTTGAGAAGGATCCATGTGCTGCTGAGAAAAAAGTGTAACTGCTTGATGTTGGGTGGTATATTCTATATATGTCAATTAAGTCTAGGTTATTAATTGTGTTATTGAGCTCTATAGTTTCCTTATTCAACTTTTGTTTGGAAGATCTGTCCAGTGGTGAGAGAGGTGTGTTGAAGTCTCCCATGATTATTGTATGGTGGTCTATTAGACTCTTGAACTTGAGAAGTGTTTGTTTGATGAACATAGCTGCACCATTGTTTGGGGCATATATATTTATGATTGTTATGTCTTGTTGGTGTATGGTTCCCTTGAGAAGTATGTAGTGTCCATCTTCATCCCTTTTGATTAACTTTGGCTTGAAATCTATTTTATTTGATATGAATATGGACACTCCTGCTTGTTTCCGAAGTCCATATGAGTGATATGATTTTTCCCAACCTTTCACCTTCAGTCTAAGTATGTCTTTTCCTATCAAATGCGTCTCCTGAAGGCAGCATATTGTTGGGTCTTGTTTTGTGATCCATTCTACTAGCCTGTGTCTCTTAATTGGTGAGTTTAAGCCATTAACATTTAGGGTTATTATAGAGATATGGGTGTTCTTCCAGCCATATTGGTTTATTTATGTTACTAAACATGGTTTGTTTTCCTCTTTGATTATTCCCCCCCCTTCACTGTACTACCTCCCGCTGTTGGTTTTCATTGACATTTTCCATTTCCTCTTCCTGTAATATTTTGCTGAGGATGTTTTGAAGAGATGGTTTTCTAGCTGGAAATTCTTTTAACTTTTGTTTATCATGAAAGGTTTTAATTTCATCTTCCATCCTGAAGCTTAATTTCACGGGATACACAATTCTTGGTTGTAACCCATTTTCTTTTAGTGTATGAAATATGTTATTCCAGGATCTTCTAGCTTTCAGAGTCTGTGTTAAAAGATCAGCTGTTATCCTGATTGGTTTACCCCTAAATGTAATCTGCTTCCTTTCTCTTGTAGCTTTTAAAATTCTCTACTTATTCTGTATGTTGGGCATCTTCATTATAATGTGTCTAGGTGTGGATCTCTTATGATTTTGCACATTCGGCGTCCTGTAGGCTTCTAGGATTTGGGATTCTGTCTCATTCTTCAAGTCTGGGAAGTTTTCTCGTATTATTTCGTTGAATAGATTGCTCATTCCTTTGGTTTGGACCTCAATACCTTCCTGTATCCCAATGACTCTTAAGTTTGGTCTCTTTATGTTATCCCATATTTCTTGAATGTTCTGCTCATGGTTTCTTAACAGCTTTGCTGAGCTGTCTATGTTCTTCTCCAGTTGAAATACTTTGTCTTCATTGTCTGATGTTCTATCTTCTAAGTGTTCTACTCTGCTGGTAGTATTCTCAATTGAGTTTTTATGTTGGTTTATTGTTTCCTGAATTTCCAGGATTTCTGTTTGTTTGTTTTTTATAACCTCTATCTCCCTGAATAATTGATCTTTTGCTTCTTGGATTTGTTTATGTAATTCATTGTCGAAGTGGTCGAAGTGGTCTTTCATTGTCTGATTTTGCTGTCTAATGTCTTCCTTGAGACTCCAGATCATCTGAAGCATGTATATCCTGAATTCTTTATCTGACATTCCATCTGCTGCAGATATTACCTCTTCTAAAGTTGAATTGACCTGCATTGCTTGTGGTCCTTTTTTTCCTTGTCTTTTCATACTGATCGCGTTTCTTTCTGCTTGGTGAAACTGTTGTGTTATTGATTTTTCCCCCTATATATTTATATTGCTTTTGTATAGCTGCATCGTCTCCCTTGCAGGCTTTGGCGGTGGTTCTGCCCCTCCTTCAATTGAGGCAATGTGCCTACCACGCCGGGAGGCCGCTGTGCCTCTACTTTCGATGGGCCTGTTCTTTCGGTGGTCACAGGTCCGCCTACCTTGCAGGAGTGAGCAGCGGTTTTGCCCCTCCGCTGGCCACTAGGCCTGTTCTGTCTGTCGGTTGCAGGTATGTCTACCTAAAAGGCGCTGGTGGCGGCTCTGCCCCTCCCCCAACCGGGGTGATGTATCTGGCGGGCCACTGGGCCTGTTTTGTCGGTGGTCATGGTTCCGCCTACATTGCACGTGCGTGGAGCAGCTGTGTCCCTCTGAGAGTTGCTGAGCCTGACCTGCCGGTGGATCGCAAGTCTGCCTACCTTGCAGGCGCAGGGGTGGCTCTGCCGCTCCGCGGGTCACTGGGCCTGATCTGCTGGTGAGTTGCAGGTCTGCCTAACTTGCAGGCGCCCGGCGGCTCTGCCCCTCCCCCAACCGGGGCGGGGCGATGTGTCTGGCCGGCCGCTGGGCCTGTTCCATTGGTGGTCATGGTTCAGCCTACCTAGCAGGCACGTGGGGCAGCTGTGTCCCTCCGCAGTTTTTTGGGCCTGACCTTTCGGTGGGTCGCAGGTCTGCCTACCTTGTAGGCTCGGGGGGTGGCTCTGCCGCTCTGTGGATTGCTGTGCCTGTTCTGCTGGTGGGTCGCGGGTCCGCCTACCTTGCAGGCACCCGGCGCCTCTGCCCCTCCACAACCGGAGCTATGTGTCTGGCGGTCCACTGGGCCTCTTTTGTCGGTGGTCACGGTTCCGCCTACCCTGCACGCGCATGGAGCAGCTGGGTCTTTCTGAGAGTTGCTGGGCCTGACCTGTCGGTGGGTGGCAAGTGCGCCTACCTTGCAGGCCCGGGGGTGGCTCTGCCGCTCCGCGGGTTGCTGGGCCTGATATGCTGGTGAGATGCAGGTCTGCCTAACTTGCAGGCGCCCGGCGGCTCTGCCCCTCCCCCAACTGGGGTGGGGCAATGTGTCTGGCCGGCCTCTGAGCCTGTTCTGTTGGTGGTCAGCGTTCTGCCTACCTAGCAGGCTCGTGGGGCAGCTGTGCCCCTCCGCAGTTTCTTGGGCCTGACCTGCCGGTGGGTGGCAAGTGCGCCTATCTTGCAGGCCCGGGGGTGGCTCTGCCGCTCCACAGTTTCTGGGCCTGATCTGCTGGTGATTCGCAGGTCTGCCTACCTTGCAGGCGCCCGGCTGCTCTGCCCCTCCCCCAACCGGGGCGGGGCGATGTATCTGGCCGGCCTCTGGGCCTGTTGTGTCGGTGGTCAGGGTTCTGCCTACCTAGCAGGCTCGTGGGGCAGCTGTGCCCCTCCGCAGTTTGTTGGGCCTGACCTGCCGGTGGGTGGCAAGTGTGCCTACCTTGCAGGCCCGGGGGTGGCTCTGCCGCTCCGCGGTTGCTGGGCCTGATCTGCTGGTGATTCGCAGGTATGCCTAACTTGCAGGCGCCCGGCTGCTCTGCCCCTCCCCCAACCTGGGCGGGGCGATGTGTCTGGCCGGCCGCTGGGCCTGTTCTGTTGGTGGTCACGGTTCAGCCTACCTAGCAGGCACGTGGGGCAGCTGTGCCCCTCCGCAGGTTTTTGGGCATGACCTGCCGGTAGGTCACAGGTCTGCCTACCTTGTAGGCTCGGGGGGTGGCTATGCCGCTTTGTGGATTGCTGTGCATTTTCTGCTGGTGGGTCGCGGGTCCGCCTACCTTGCAGGCGCCCGGTGGCTCTGCCCCTCCCCCAACCGGAGGGATGTGTCTGGCGGTTCACTGGGCCTGTTTTGTCGGTGTTCACAGTTCCACCTACCTTGCACACGCGTGGAGCAGCTGTTTCATTAGTGCCTGGGCACACTCTTCTTGTTGGCCTCCCTCAGGCCCTAAGTTTGTAGAGCTTGGGGCTGAGAAACCCCAGCCAATTTGCTTACCTTCTGGTAGCCACGCCCCCGTATCTGGTGCAAGAGACCTCAGTTGTCAGCACTGGTGGGAGCGGTAGCCGTGAGTCCCACGCCGAGGCGAGTCGGTGCAAGAGACCTCAGTTGTCAGCACTGGTGGGAGCGGTAGCTGGGAGACCCGCGCCGCGCAGCTACCGCCGGCTCCTGTGCCAGTGCTGCCTCCGGGTTTTCTTGACTACCACGCCGGCAGGTCGCTGGACCTGTTACGGGCCCGGGCGGCGGCTCTGTTCGGCCCCTCTGGCCTCCACAGTATTCAGCAGGACCCGGACCGAGAAACAGTTTCCGCGGGTTCTTTATCACCGAGCCAAAACAGTTCCGGGAGCCAGAATTCGGCCTCTCCGGACTTGGTGCATGCTCCGACAGGAGCAGGCTCCAAGAAGCAGTTTCAGCGGGTTCTATAGCCCTGGGCCAGAGCAGCTCCGGGAGCCGGAACTCCGACACTCCGGGCTCGGTGCGTGTTCTGATAGGAGCAGGCTCCAAGAAGCAGTTTCCGCGGGTTATTTAGCACATTAATCTGAGCAATTTGTCTGCGAGATGCAGACAATTGTCAGCCTGAAATTACCTGTTCTATAGCTGAAACAGCTGCAATCAGTCGAAAACAAGGATGGTGACGTCAGCTCTCCAAGATGGTGACCGCTGGCTTCCTCCGTGGTCTGACCGGTGTGGAGAACCAACCTGGACCGTTTCCTTTCCCTGTCTCCAACCCAGAATTCAGCTCTGAGCTCAGCAAATGCCTAGCTGGCAGGAGCCCACAGAATCAGCATTGCTGTATCTCTGCGCCACCAGCCTGTCATTTCCCAGCGCGCGCCACAGACTCCAGCCATGGGGTGATCTGCCGAACAAGCAGCGCTCCATACAGACGGACAGATCGCTTGCATTTGAGCCCCTGAAGCTGATCCTCGTGCGATGAAAATCCTTCCACTAGGTTTTGGAGCACCCCAATTTTGCTGGAAATTCCTAACAAGATAGCTTTTAGCCGTTCTAACTCGTCATTTTCCCTCACAGTGACGCAGTACACGGAGTTACTGCACTCCCTTTGCGGCCATCTTGCCTCTCAAGAAATCATATATTGATATAGAATCATTCATAACAACTAGTTATACATCTAATTGTAATCCTAGGCTTATGGTTTATCATGAAGAGTGTGTGAGTTTTGCTTCAAAAGTGATTATGGAAATCAAAAATAATGTGTTTTGAAAGAAGTCTCATGAAAAGACCAGTTTGAAACATGGCGGAACACGTGTTTTCTGAAGCAGAAAGTGATTGAAAGTGAAATATATGCCTATAAATTTGTGAACTTGTGGATGAAATATATATCCTATAATGTGCATAAACTGAAGAAATAGTAATGTACCAGTGTTGAAATAAAAATGACCTTCAAAATACTTATCATGTCCCATAGGAATCTACTTGCATTGATGTGAAACTGGATCAGTTACTGTAGAAATATTAGGATTCATATGCACCATTCACTGAAGTTAGTTTTCAATACTAGGAAAAAAATACGTATATCAGGTGAATGAATATTTCTGAGAATAATCTTGTGAAAAGTTTTTTATAAATCCACATACATATTCATGAATGAATTTAGGGAGTGTATAATAAGACACATATATTAAATATTTTGAAATATCTGGAGAGAATATATATATATATATATATAAATATATATATATATATATATATATATATATATATATATATATATAACCACACACAGATTTTAAAAATTAGCAATATATATGCCAATCAAATTACACCGTGAAATACATATCATCCACAGATCCAAAAATATTCATTTTACTGGATATGGATTTATGTATAACTTTTTTCAACTAGGAAGCTCACCCATAGTTTGAATTTTCAGTTCAAACAGCGTTTAGGAGGAGTGATCTCTTCTCACACTTTGTATCTGCCAAGTTATGTAACTCACAAGAATGTACGTGTGATACCAGGTAGGATTCTAAATGTGCATATAAAAATACATGTGCTGAATAGAATACAGAGAAAGGGAGACAGGAATTCACATATTTGTTAACTGTAAAAGCACATGGAAAACAATTTCAACAAAAAATTTACTAGATTTATAACTCCTACCCTATATAATGCAAAAGGCAAGTCCAAGTATACAACGTGCCTCCTCTGAACTGCTTGTATTTCTATTCTGTTTCGGTTATTTTTCTCCATCATATTAGGATTAGTATTCAGAATCTAGTAGGGTATGTGTTAGTGTCAGGGATTCAGTATATCAAATGTAAAATAGAAAAATGAAACCAATGTGTATGCAAATATGTGCTAAACAAAATCTTCCCACTCTCATCCAGAACAATTCCTTGACATTTCCTTCCCCCAAAGTAAGACACAATTAGAGGAGTAGAGTAATAAAATCTGTGAATAATATGCTCAGGAGTTTACAACCTTGGAAGTGGTAGAGGAGTTTTCCTAGTATGGGACAGGATAAAAACTCCATATATATGGAGCTCTGCTGGCCTAAATACTTCTTGAGAAACTGCCTCTGAGTTTGGGCACTTGAAATATATGTTTTTGTCAGGAGCTTTAGCTTCTTTCTAGTTAGACCATCAAAGCTGTGTCTGCATCTATGTGACCTGGAGGACATGATTTCTTATTTTCCAATGAACATGAGGCAGCAGTGCTGAATTCTCTCTTTGTAAGTAAACTGTGGCCACTGGGGGCTAAGTGTATTCCCATGTGGACTGGGAAGCGATTTGGTCATCCTCCACTTTTCGTGGTGTTTCTTGCTGCTGCACTGGGACTTTGGCATTTGCTTCATGAAATAAAAGAAGTTCAACTGGGACACAGTTCTGGAGGCAATTCTTTCATGTGTGGTTGGTCAGGGTCTGCAGGAGAATGCACCAACCAGGCTTCTATCCCACATAGCTTGGCCACATGTCTATAGCAACCTGATTCTGAACATTGCCCGGAAATATCTCCATATAACAAGAAGCCTTTACATGGAAGGGTCTGCTGGTTGCACCATGTCAGTCACAAGCCATTTGGAAGCCAATGGCAGATCCACATGGCCTCACCACAAATTTTTTATCACACATCTGCCTACCACTGCTCTAGGCCCACTACTCAGCAGGTTCCAACATACTGGCATCTCTGTTCTACACCATTTTCATGAAACCCACTCAATCAAGGCACTGTCTTGCATATTTACGATCAGCAACAGGACATCCAAAGTTTCTCCAGTGCCACCTGGTCATGGGAATTTCAAAAATTTCATGGTATTTATCTAGGCATTTTTCAAGGATGACGTTGCAGGCACTGTGGGTTTCAATTCATTCAGGAACCATTAAATGGTGAGGAAGCTCATTTCAATGAATGCTCTGTAGAACTCTCACAGGCAAGGCTTCCCAAAGAGTGGCCAAAATGTCACATGAAGCCAGGCCCATTGAGGTCTACAATGTGACGTCCATGGGTGTTGTGACTCTCAACTATGGCTGCCAAGTCTTTCAGAATTAAATCATGTGATATCCTGGCTGAGATACCCAGGGCTCTGTGGAAAGCCAACCTGGGCCTAGATCTCAGTTTCCAAGGGTGATTCTCATGGGTGGACTCCTAAAATCCCAGCAAAATTCATGGCAATACTTCTCTGAATTCAGTCTCTAAGGGGAATCACACCAGAGTTCAAGCCCAGGTGGTCCAGGTCATGTCTTCATACTGGACACAAATGACCAAATTTAAAACCAAAACCCTCCCATATGGCCCTCATCTTCTTCCATATAGACACTAATCACAAGCTCTGGCGGAAGGTTTCCATGAGTGGCGGAGTCCAAGAGAGTGTCCAAAATAACTCCCTTGCCCCTCATTGGCGTAAATTCAGGGTGGTCTGGACACCCTTCATGTGAAACAGGAGTGATCAAATATGCTAGACGTTAATACTTCTATGCTTCTCCAATTTGTGGAAAACTGAGTGTCAGGTATATATTTTTATGTGATTTGCAGTCATGAGAAATCACAAGCACCTCTGCAGGTCTTTGAAGAACCCATTTGACCCAAAGGATCCCTATTCTCACTTGATGGAGTTCAAGAACTTTAAAGAGGAAGGCGACAGACTTCATCCACAAGGACTGCTTTTTGGCCGTTTTGGTTTTGGATGCACACATGGGATCTCTCTTTACATCCACCAGGTGCTGAGAATCTAAGCCACAACCTCACACAGGGCCAAGAGGCTGATTCAGACACATCCCTTTCCAAAGCAATTAAGCAAAGAGCCACAGGTGATGCCCATTCATTTCCATTTGAAAACTGTTTTCTTTATACTTCACAAAGGGGTGGCCTGAGGCAAAGACCTTCCTGACATTCAGGGGAACAGAACAATAGGTTAGCAAATGGCCCAAAGCAGTGTTTCTCCACTGAGACTTTCCTGGTCACACTGATATCTGAATTTTCTGAGATGCTCACCATTCCCTTCAGCTATCCAGTACATGGCCATGTCACAGAGCTTAGAGGCGGTACTTATCTTGGTCACAAAATCATGAGCCTATTCTGGAGAGTGGCCAGAATTCAGGAAGAAAACAGGAACTTAGGAAGATAGCAGGTGTTACCCATCCATAAGGCAAGCCGCATTCCTTTCATACATTGGGCAGAAAGAATTCTGGTAAGCTTTCTACTAGCCTGGACACATCCTTTGATGCATTCTCTTTTCTAATGTCTACAACCATGGACACAGTGGGATACACAGACTTAAAAACACTCGCCTTGTCAAATCACTTGTTAGAAATCGTCCACTCCAAACCAAACAAACTGTCTTTCCTACCTATTCTCAAAACATGAGACAAAATCACAAACACACACTCACACCCACAAAGTCACCTCCTTTCCCAAAGTAGGTCTCTGACTATCGGGTGTGACCTCTGACTGGTGGGCCGTACTATGTTCCCATCAAATGGCCTGTTCTGTCTCAGATCTGGTTTCCTTGGCCAACTCTGTGAAGTTGTCAGGAGACAGCGGTGAGCCACTTCCTGCTTACTCAGGAAAGGCCACTCTTCAGAGCTTTCCTGGCATTTGGCCATCCTCACATCAGTAGATACCAAGAAAGACTGACTCTGTCCTTGGTAAATCAAAAGAAGGGAGACCACTGGGACTGGGCCTGGGACTAGATTTGTGTGCCTGGATGCCTGGATCCCAAGTTCAGAGAGTTCCATCACCAAGAATGTGAGGAGAGGTCACTTCCTTCAGGAACTGAATGAGGTCAATGCCTTGGCAAGCACATTGTCCTAACATTTGCTTCCAAAGGTCCCATGAAATGGAGGCTGTCCCTAATTTTTTTGACACTTTCACAAGTTAGAATGGTATATCAAATATTGGTAACCAGGAACAGCTCTCCACAGAGGCCTCGTTTTGTCCTTCTTCTCTACATAAAGAAGAGAGAGGCTGATTCAGACACATCCCTTCATGCTGACCAGGTTTTTTGCAATGAATGATGACTTTTGCTCTCTCAGTTCTTTCATAGGTGCCTACAACTTCTCTAGGGATCATTTGCGCATAGACCTTTGAGTTTCTCAGCAGTTGGAAGATCCCCTACATTCCTGTATTTTAAGACCAACTCTGTCCTTGCTCTTCTCTAAAGTTAGATTGAAGGAACAGTGTATGGTTAGGGTTAATAACAGGTTTGATTTGGAATAGAAATCATTCTGCTGGATGAATAATGGTATTGGGAATCTGCGATATTTTCAAGAATATATAGGTAAAATATAGGAATCTGAAAACAGAAATCTAGGTAAGATTTGAAGCCCAGAAGGGCATTGGGCCCTTGATTGCGGTATTAAGCATAGGACCTTGTAACTTGGATGATTGATTTTCAAAGAGAACTTCCAGTCAAAATTGATAGTCAGGAGTATTAGGAAGATAGTCGGTATGTTTATAAAGGAGAGTGAGTATAGGATTTGGACCAAAAGTTCTTTAGCTATAGGGTTTCGGGTATTCAGTGAATGTAAATGTCAGCACATGTGAAGAATTAATCACAATGATGAACTGGGGAAAATATGTAGGAATGCAGATATCAATAGAGACTTTAGGAAATCTGGCAAAGTATAGTCGGTAGTGAAATGTTAATAAAATAGATTCTTGTCACTTCCTGTTTTTCTGTATGCTTAATAAAACACTGTTGAAATCTTGAGAAGTGTTTTCTAAACTTTTTCCCAGAATGTGCTGTCCCCAACAGCCAAACTTCAGAATGTACTCCCTCACCCAGTTGCACGCAAACTGCTCACCCGCCCAGGCCCATCAATAAACTTTCCTCCCTGCCCTCTTCAAGGAAAGTATATAAGCTCTGCTTAAGCTGTTCTCAGGGTTCTCTGCTCTATTCAAATGAGCTCTGAGCCCCAGCATGCTGGACCCCCAATAAACCCTTTGTTTTTGCATGAGAGAGTCTCTTAGTGGTCTCTTCCCCCAATGCTCTTCCGATCTTTATATATAGAGGTTCCACCGAAATCCAGCAGCGGTGAACGAGAGACCCCAATTGGCTACTCTCAGGGTAAGTAAGGCGCCTCTTTCTGGTTTCAGGTTTCAGGTTAGGGCTTGGCAAAATGGCTGTCGATGAAGTGTGTGAGCTCTCTTTGATGGTGGCTGGCAGACGTGTCACAGAGCCACAAGCCAAGTCCCTGGGGGAGGCCACAGAGGACTCGGGAATCGAGGAATAATAGTCCCCTTGACTCAGTGATACTTTCTTTCAGATTCGGTATTGCCAGCCCATCGGGTTTTGCCGCCTGCTCAGTCTTGGTCTCAGTGTTGGACGTCCATTGCCTGTCTTTATTGTTTTCTCTTGTCTGTGTCCTGTGTCGTTGCTTTTACTGTTTGTGTATCTTTCATTATGGGACAGATCACTTCAATGCCTCTGTCCCTGACCCTTGATCTATGGACCAAAGTCCGCTTAAGGGCTCAGAATGTTTCTTTTTCAGTAAAACGCTGGACCTGGCAGACTCTGTGTGCCTCAGAATGGCCCACCTTTGGATTCGGATGGCCCCTAGAAGGATCTTTCTACTTACCACTAATTTAAAAAGACAGAGATATTGTCTTACAGCCAGGGCCACATAGCCATACTGATAAACAGGAATATACCTTAACTTGGCAGGACCTCTGCAAATCTCCTCTTCCGTGGGTGAAGCCTTTCCTTGCTGTGTCCCCGTTCCTACTCCTTCCCCCACGATCTCTCAACCCCTCTGCTCCTCCTCCTCCTCCACCCTCTGTTCTCCCTGAGTCACAAGATTTGACTCTACTGGACTCTCCTCCCCTTCCTTATCTTCTACCCTTGTCCCACAACCCCCAACACCCTCTAAGTGATTCTCCAGCTGCTGACTCAGCCTCTCCGCAATTGGAGGACGCTAAGCCAGCCCAGGGCCCTCCAGATAACTCCCCTGCGTCACACACAGCCCCTCTTCCCCTGGAGGAAGCTGGACTTGCTAAAGGAACTCGCTGGTGGCAAATGATTGAAAACCCTGGAACTCCCGTGTTGCTTCCCTCCATCCCTAAGGGCCAATGATTGATGATGGCCATGGGGAAAAAAATGGAAGCCTACCAGTATTGGCCTTCTCCTCTTCAGACCTATATAAATGGAAAAATAACAATCCCCCTTTTACCGAGGACCCAACCTGGCTCTCAGGTCTGGTGAAGTCATTGATGTTTTCACACCAACCTACTTGGGATGACTGCCAACAACTCCTAGGCACTCTCTTCATGACAGAGGAACAAAAGAGAATCCTCCTGGAGGCTAGAAAAAAGTATCCTCGGACCAAATGCGTGACCGACACAACTTCCCAACATATTCAAAGCCGGCTTTCTCTTGAAACGACCCAACTGGGACCCCAACACCTTTGAAGGTAGGGAGCATCTGTCCACTTATCGCCGGGCTCTAATAGTGGGTATCTTAGTGGCCGCTAGGTGACCAACTAATTTGGCCAAGGTAAGAGAGATTATTTAAGGGCCTGATGAATCTCCCTGTATGTTCCTAGAGATAATTATGTAGGCATATAAGAGACATACTCCTTTCGATCCTCAGGCAGAGGATCAAAAGGCATCTGTCACAATGGCCTTTATTGGGAAAGCTGCCCTGGATATTAAAAGAAAGTTAAAATGCTTAGATGGATTACAAGATATGACTTTGAGGGATTTAGTCAGAGAACCCGAGAAGGTATACTTTAAGAGAGAAACTGAGGAAGAGAAGGGAGCTGAGTGAGGATAAAAGAAACAAAAGACAGACTAAGGCATTGACTAAGGTCCTGGTCAGAACAACAAATAGGCCAGAAACTAAGAAACAGAGAGACAGGAAAGGATACCTGGGCACACAGTAGAGGCCACCCCTGGCCTCAGATCAATGTGCCTACTCTAAAGAAAAAGGACACTGGGCCAAAGAGTGCCCTAGAAAGAGACAGCCATGCCAGCCAGATATTCTGACTCTGGAGGAATACTAAGAAAGTCCGGGCTCAGATCCTCTCCCTGACCTCAAGGTAACTTTTGAAATGGAGGGGAACACAATAAACTTTGAAGTAGATACAGGGGCAATATACTCAGCCCATAAGGCCCATTGGGCCCTCTACCGAATAAAAGGTCTCTAATTCAAGAGTCTAACAGAAGTAAATATCGGGCTTTGACAACTAAGAGGACCATGGACCAGGGAAAAGGAAAAATCCATCACTCCTTCCTAGTAATCCCAGAATGCCTGGCCCCATTGATGGGCAGAGTTCTGCTCACCAAGCTCTGGGCCAAAATAACTTTTAACCCTGAAGGCCCTCAAGTGGAATTTTTTAATCCTTCAGTAACTACTCCTATAATCATGGCTCTAACTATGTCAGTAGCAAATGTTCATCAACTCACTCACCTTTGTTCAAAGAAACTGCATTCATTCGTGAAGGATCAAGAACACAGTTTTCCACTAACCTACTCACAGCTAAAGGAAATAACTGAATGGGTAACAAAAGCCTGTCAGGTCCATTAATTGGTTAAAGCTTACACTTCCAAGCTTCCTGCAGGAAAGCACCTATGAGGAACCAGACGAGGACAATTCTGGGAAGTGGACTTTACTGAAATTAAGCCAGTAAGTTATGGACTTAAATAACTCCTAGTCTTTGAACATACATTTTCAGGATGTATTGAAGCCTTCCCCACACACACAAAAAAAAGAAATAAAAAAGAAGAAAAAAGAAACATCGCAAATGGTTGTAAAGAAGATCCTGGAAGATATTTATTCTCCCCTTGACGACCAGTAGTCTTAACCCTCATCAGCCCCTTAAGCTGCGATGGCTGATCACAAATCCTACTGGACACGAAGTATGGCCTATCTCGAATACAGCCAGCTTACGAACCTGGTGGCCATCTCTCCACCCAGTCATTTGTCAGCTGGCTATAGGTCTTTCCTATTGGGATATCCCTGATTAACAGGATCCCACTAAAATTCCATTAAATACCTTCCGTACCATAGATAATGGAAACAAACATTATAGATGTAGGGACACGTGAGCCAGATGCAGGTTGGCTAGCCTAGATTACTATGTTTGCCCGGCAGACTATCAAAGCCACAAACAGTCACGGCTGTGGGGGGGGAGAGCAGACTTCTATTGTAAGTCATGGGGATGTGAGCATACAGGGACTGTCAGATGGAACCCAAACTCCTCATCAAATTCTGTACACAGCATTGGCCATATTACGAATTAGATAACCAAAACCGATGGCCCCCAGAGGGGTCTCTAGATCCTCAAATTCTGTGTGACCTTTTTAACTTCTGCAAGTGCTCAAAAGGGTGAAAGGAGATTCCGCTATGTGGAGGCCTTCTCTCTCCTTTGCTCACATCCTGAACTATGCTTCTCCAATAGATGCTCACCCTCAGCCTTGTGCTCTAGACTCTCTGCTGTCACTCCCACCTCAGCAACTTGATTTCTCCCCTCCAATATCTAGATCAAAAACCCAAATCTCGACTGGTTCTCAGACCATTGCTCCCTTGCTGAGGTTGCAGGTACTGAGGTACCACTCCATTCACTCACTCCTCTCCTCTCCTGTCAGTGCCCGCACCGGGTCCCACCCAGTCCTCTTACCACCTAATGCAAAGCTCAAACCCGCTGAGAAGAATCCTCAGACCCTAATACAAGATGTAATGAAAATGGCCTTTAATGTTGCTTTGTCATCACTAAAAACAGGTTACTAAGAATTTAAAGTCCCTCACAGGCTTTTTGGAATCTCACTCCCGTCTCCCCCTCTGTTCTATCTGTTCTACTGCTCAAGTTTTTGTTGCTATTAAGATCCCAAAGCCCTCTCCCAATATTCTTTTACATCTCTCCTTCCTCATTCTCAGATCCACAGAGCTGCTCTTATTTCTGCCTTCCAAATTGTCCCCCTCTGTACCAGGCCCACAGAAAAGTCTTAACTGACCTTCTCCAGAAGTCTTCACCATGGCTGATTTAGGACTTTCAGCAAAAGAGTCCCTATAAAAGAGTTCACTGTAGATAAACTTCCTATTTTTGTGTTGCCCTGGTCTCCTTGGCAACTGGCTAAAAAATTCAGCACTCCTGATCTAGACACACCCTTACTAGTTTTTCACAAAATATTTGGAAAAAAGTCCTCTGGCCTTGAGCTGGGGCTTCACAGAGATGGCTACATTTCTAAGATAAAGAAGTTACAAACTGGGCTGTATGGAAACAGCTGGAAGGGGGAAAAAAAGAAAGGGAAGACACCCACACCCAGGTGTCCTTGAAAAGTTAACTTGCCCAAACTGAGGAAAAAAGAGAAACAAAAACTGCTTTTTGTGAACTTCTGCAGACTGTGAACTTCTGAGCCCCTTCCCTTACGTGTTGGGTACAAAATTCTGAAACTACGTAACTTGGGTTTCAGGGGATTAATTGATTACAACAGAAGCAATGCCCTCTGAATCTGGTTGAAACCAAAAAAGACTGTTTCCGTGTCTTTGGTGCTATCTTAGGTGCCTTGCCTTGTCCGTCCCTACAACAGTATAATTCTATATACTTAAACATTGTTTATGTTTTCATGAAATGGTCAACAGATGTGATTAATTGTGAAATGGTGCAGATGTTTCCCAGAGTGCTCTATCATGACGCAGGTTCATCTGAAGATCAAAGAGGGGGACATACAACCCGGTTCCGCTGGGAACATATGTCCCTCACCTTAGCCATTCTATTATGAATAGGAGTTGCTGCAGGGTTGGGCACAAGAACCACTGCTCTGGTCCATGGGACACAACAAGTGACCCAATTAGAAGAAGCAATAGATCAAAACTTAAAGATTTTAGAAACCTCCATCACAGCTTTGCAGGAATCTTTAACCTCTCTCTCTGAAGTTGTTTTACAGAAAAGGCGAGGGTTGGACCTCCTTTTCATGACAGAAGGGGGCCTTTGTGCTTCATTGAGGGAAGAATGTTGTTTTTATGTCGACAATACTGGAGTTGTAAAAAAATCTATGAGTAAATTAAAAAGATGCCTTGAAGAGCAACAACGAGAGAGAGAGGCACAAAAACGGTAGTTTGAGTCTTTTTTTACACAGTCCCCCTGGTTAATTACGTTTTTATCAACCCTGGCTGGTCCAATAATAATCCTCATAGTATTACTAACTATAAAACCCTGTTTCCTCAATCATGTAATTTCTTTTCTCCAAGCTCAAATTGGACAAATTAAAATTATGGTAATACCCCACTAGCAGACATAGAATGTGACACCCCACAATGATCACTTTTATGATTAAAAGTAGCCAGAAAAAGAAGTGGGGAATGAAAGGTTAATAAAATATGTACTTGTCACTTCCTGTTTTTCTGTACGCTTAACAAAACACTGTTGAAATCTTGAGAACTCTTTGCTAATCTTGTTGCCAGAATGTGCTGTCCCCAATTGCCAAACTGCAGAATCTACTCCCTCACCCGGTTGAATAGAAACCTGAACTGTACTTGGATCATTGAATGTAGAAGAGAACATCCATTCAAAAAGTTATAGTCAGTTGGATTAGAAAGATAGTCGGTAAGTTTAGGAAGAAAAGTGAGTATAGGATTTGGAACAAAAGTTCTTTAGCAATAGGGTTTTGGTTAGAGAGTCAATGTAAATGTCAACACAAGTGAAGAGTCAGTCACAATGATGCACAGGGCAAAATATGTAGGAAAGCAGATATCAATAGAGACATTAGGAAATCAGGAAAAGAATAAAGTGAGTGATGGGATTAGATATTTTCAACAGGGTTGAGGATGAATATGTGAGCTTAGGATAAAACAAATATGAAGTCAACAATAGGATTGACATTTGATAGCATTAGCGTAGCCCAAGACAGTGTCCAAAATAAGCTCTGTTGCCCCTCATTTGCCTAAATTCCCAGTGGCCTGTACACCCTTCCTGTGTACCAGGAGTGATCAAATAGGCCTGCCCTTAATACTGCTCTGCTTCTCCAATTTGAGTCCTACTGAGTGTCGGGTACAGATTCTTTATGTGAATTGGAAAGATGAGAAAACTCAAGCACCTATTGGATAGCCTCTGAATAGATTTGAAGAACTCATTTGACCCAAAAGATCCCTATTCTCACTTGATGGAATTCAGGAACCTTACAGAGGAAGGCAAAATACTTCATCAACAATGACTGCTCTTTTTGCCATTTTGGATTTTATGCACCCATGGGATCTTTCTTTAGATCCATCAGGTGCTGAGAATCTAAGTCAAAGAATCACACTGGGCCAAGAGGCTGATTCACACACATCTCTTTCCAAATCAATTAAGGAAAGAGCCAAAGGTAAAGCATATTCATTTCCATTTGAAAAATCTTTCCTTCAGGATTCACAAAGGGTTGGCCTGAGACAAAGACCTTCCTGACTCTCAGGGCAACAGAACAATAGGTAAGCAAATGGCCCAAAGCAGGGATTCTCCACTGAGACTTTACTGGTCACACTGATATCTGAGTTTTCTGAGATGCTCGACATTCCATTCATCTATCCAGTACATGGCCATGTCACAGAGCTTGGAGGTAGTACATATCTTGGACACAAAACCATGAGCCTATTCTGGAGATTGGCCATAATTCAGGAAGAAAACAGCAACTTAGGAAGGTAGCAGGTATCGCCCATCAATAAGGCAAGCCACAGTCAATTCATAAATTGTGCTGGATGAATGCTGGGAAGCTTTCTATGAGACAGGACACATCCATTGATGCATTCTCTTTTCTAATGTCTACAAGCACGGACACAGTGGGATACACAGACATAGAAACACTTGCATTGTCAAACGACTTACTAGAAACAGTTCACTCCAAACCAAACAAACTGCCTTTTCTACCTATTCTCAGAACATGAGAAAAAACCACAAACCCACACCCGCAATGGCACCTCCTTCCCCCAAATAGGTCTGTGACTCTCCGGAGTGTGCTCTGACTGATGGGCCATACTATGATGCTCCGAAATGGCCTGACCTGTCTCAGATCTGATCTTCTTGGCCAACAATGTGAAGTTGTTAGAAGCCAGGAGTGAGCCACTATCTGCTTTCTCAGGAAGAGCCCCTCTTCCGAGCTTTCCTGGCATTTGGCCATCCTCACATCAGTAGGTATCAAGAAATACTGACTCTGTCCTTTGTAAATCCAAAAAAGTGAGACCACTGGGACTAGGACTGGGACTGGCTCTGGGTGCCTGGCTTTCTGTATACCAAGTTCAGAGAGTTCCATCACCAAGGAAGTGAGATGAGATCACTTCCTTCAGGAACTGAATGAGATCACTGCCTTGGCAACCACTTCGTCATAACAATTGCTCCCAACGGTTCCATGAGATGAGGGCTGCCCCTACTTCCTGTGACACTTTCACAAGTTAAAATGGTATATCACCCGTAGGCAAAAGGGAACAGCTCTCCACACAGGCCGGGTCTGGTACATCTTCTCTACATTAAGAAGAGATAGGCTCATTCTGACGCAACCCTTAATCCTGACCAGGTTGTTTGCCATGGAAGATGATTTTTGCTCTCTCAGGTCTTACATAGCTGCCTACATCTTCTCCAGAGATCATTTCTGCATGGAGCTTTGAGGTTCTCAACAGATGGAAGATCCACTGCATTCCTGTATTGTAAGACCAACACTGTCCCTGCTCTTCAGTAAACATAGATGTGAATTGGAGTCATGAGAAAACCCACGAACCTATGGGATAGCCTCTGCAGGGCTTTAAAGAATTCACTTGACCCAAATGATCCCTATTCTCACTTAATGGAGGTCAGGAACCTTACAGACGAAGGCGAGAGACTCTATCCACCATGACAGTTCTTTTGTCCATTTTGGTTTTGGATGCACACATGGGATTTTTCTTTAGACCCATCATGTACTGTGAATCTAAGCCACAGCCTCACATAGGGCCAAGAGGCTGATTCAGACACATCTATTTCCAAAGCAATTAACCGAAGAGGCACAGGTAATGACCATTCAATTCCATTTGAAAACTATTTTCTTCAGGCTTCACAAAGTGTGGCCTAAGGCAAAGACCTTCCTGACATTCAGGGCAACAGATTAGGTAAGCAAAAGGCCCAAAGCAGGGTTTCTCCACTGAGACTTTCTTGGGCATACTGATATCTGAGTTTTCTGAGATACTCACCATTCCCATCAGCTATCCAGTACATGGCCATGTCACAGAGATGGAGGTGGTACATATCTTGGACACAAAATCATGAGCGTATTCTGGAGAGTGTCCAGAATTCAGGAAGAAAACAGGAATTTAGAAAGATGGCAGGAATTGCCCATCCATATGGCAAGCTGCAGTCCATTCATAAATTGCACAGGATGAATGCTTTGAAGCTTTCTCGTAGACAGGGCACATCCATTGATGCATTCTCTTTTCTACTGTCTACAATCACGGACACAGTATGATATATAGACACAGAAACACTCACGTTGTCAAAGGACTTACTAGAAACAGTTCACTCCAAAACAAACAAACCAGCTTTCCTAACTATTCTCAGAACATGAGACAAAACCACAAACTCACACTCACACCCAAAATGGTACCTCTTTCCCCAAAGTAGGTCTGTGTCTATCCGGAGTGTCCTCTGACTTGTGGGCCATACTATGTTCCCCAAAAATGGCGTGTCCTGTCTTCAATCTGGTCTCCTTAGCCAACTCTGTGAAGTTGTCAGGAGCCCGTGGTGAGAAACTACCTGCTTTCTCTGGAAAGGCCAGTCTTCATAGTTTCCAGGCATTTGACTGTCCTCACATCAGTAGGTACCAAGAAAGAGTGACTCTGTCTTGTTAAATCCAAACAAGTGAGCCCACTGGGACATGGAGTGGGTTTGACTCTGTGTGCCTGGTTTCCTGGATCCCAAGATCACAGACTTTCATCACCAATAATGTAAGGTGAGGTCACTTCCTTCAAGAACTGAATGAAGTCACTGCCTTGGAAACCACTTTGTTTTAACAGTTGCTTCCGAGGTTCTCAAAAGATGGAGTCTGCCTCTACTTGCTGTGACTCATTCATAAGTTAGAATGGTATATCAACCATAGGCACCGGGGAACAGCTCTCCACACAGCCATGGTTTGGTCCATCTTCTCTACATTAGGAAGAGAGAGGCTAATTCAGACACATCCCTTCAACCTGACCAGGTTGTTTGCCATGGAAGATGACTTTTGCTCTCTCAAATCCTTCATACCTGCCTACACCTTCTCCAGGGATTATTTCTGCAGGGACTTTTGAGGTTCTCAGCTGGGGGATGATACCCTACCTTCCTGGATTTTAAGACCAACTCTGTCCCTGCTCTTCTGTAAAGTGAGATTGAGGGAACAGTGTATGGTTAGTGTTAATAGCATGTTCGATTTGGGTTAGGAGTCATTCTGCTGGATGAATTATGGTATTGGGAAACTTTGATATTTATAACAATATAAATGTGAAATATATGTATGAGAACAGAGATCTAGGAAAGATTTGAAGCCCAGAAAGGCATTGGGCCCTTGATTGGTATACTTAGATTGAATCATGTTCTGCACCGAGGTCTCAGATAAATCGATATACAATGGCATAGGACCCTATACCTCGGATGATTGAAAGTAGAAGAGAACATCCAGTCAAAAGGGATAGTCTGTAGGATTAGGAAGATAGTAAGTAGGTTTAGGAAGAAGAGTGAGTCTCGGAGTTGGACCAAAAGTTCTTTAGCAATTGGTTTTCAGTTAGAGGGTGAATGTAAATGTCAGCACATGTGAAGAGACAGTCACAATGATGAACTGGGAAAAATATGTAGGAAAGCAGATATCAATAGGGGCATTAGGAAATCAGGAAACGTATAAAGTGAGTGATAGGATTAGATATTTTCAAAAGGCTTGAGGTTAAATATATAATCTTAGGAAGAAACAAATATGTAGTAACCAATAGGATTGACATTTGAGAGCAGTAGGCACCCTGGACATAGATGCTTTTAGTAATCCATGGTCACTTCCCATTTAGGCTTTGGTACAATCATATGTGTGACCTTTGCATTTTGTGTACAGAATACTACTGTGGTAAAATGTATATGTAGATCAGGTGACATGAGTATTTCTTGCACTATAAAGGGGAGTAATATTCTGGAAACTTATAAATTAGTACTGGGGATAAAAATAGGTGTACCTTGTGTTGATGATTATTGAGATGATGCATGAATAGACCATATTGTGAATAAAGTATGTAACTGGATCCAACATTAAATAATGGTTTGAGTTTGCATCTGAAAATATATTGGAAATCTTATATTGATATATATACCATCATTCCAACGAGTTATATATGCAATGGTATTATTAGGGTTACGGTTTATCGTGAAGAGTGAGTTTTGCTTCAAAAATGATTATGGAATCGAAAATAATGTGTTTAGAAAGAAGTCTAGTGAAAAGACCAGTAAAGAAACATGGAGGAATACATGTGTTCTGAAGTAGTAAGTAATTGAAAGTGAACCAAATGCCAAAAAAATTTGTGAAGTTGTGGATGAAAAAATACATCCTATGATGTCCATAAACTGAAGAAATAGTGATGTACCAGTGTTGAGTAAAAATGAACTTCAAATTACACATCATGTCCCATAGCAATCTACTTGCATTAATGTTAAACTGGGTCAGTTACTGTAGAAATATTAGGATTTTTAAGCACCATCCACTGAACTTAGTTTTCAGTAGTAGGAAACCAAAATAGATTTCAGGTGTATGAATATTACTGAGAATAATCTTGTGAAAATTTGAATTTAAATGAACATAAATGAATATGAATGAATTTAGGGAGTGTATAATAAGACACATATTTTTCATATTTTTTTAAAATCTGGAGAATATACACACACACACACACACACGCACACACACACACACACACGCACACACACACACATTAATATTTAGCAATATATATGCCAATCGATATTCATCATGAAATATAATTCATTCACAAATCCAAAAATATTCATTTTACTGAACATGGATTTATGTATAGTGTTTTTCACTAGGAAGCTCACCCATAGGTGGAATTTTCAGTTCCATCATTATTTAGGGAAAGTCATCTCTTCTCACAATTTTTATATTCCAAAGCCAGTGATCTTTCAAGAATGTACGTGTGATACCAGGTAGGATATTGTATATGCATAAAAAAATTACATGTGCTGAATAGGATACAGAGAAAGGGAGACAGGAATTTACATATGTGATAACTTTAAAAAATCATGGAGAAATATTAAAATGAAAAGTTTACTAAATTTAAAACACATACTCTTGATAAAGAGGAAGACAAATACAAATATACACCATGCTTCCTATGAAAGGACTGTACTTCTATTCAGTTAGGTTTTTTTTTCTCCATGATATTAGGATTAGTAGTCAGAGTCTAGTAGGGTATGGGTTAGTGTCAGGGATTCAGTATTTCAAATGGAAAATAGGAAAATGAATCTAATGTGTATGCGAACATGTGATACACAAAAATCATCCCTCTCTTATCCAGAACAATGCCTTGACATAACCATCGCTAAAAGTAAGACACAATTAGAGGAGAGGAGTTAGAAAACCTGTGAATACATATGTGGAATAAAAAATGCTCAGGAGTTCACAACACTGGAGGTGGTAAAAGAGTTTACAAAAGTATGGGAGAGGGTAAACACTCCAGAAACATGGAGCTGTGCTGACCTAAAGACTTATTGAGAAACTTCCTCTGAGGTTAGGCACAAGAAATATATGTATGGCAATATGTAAATCAATGGTTCTGCAACTGATGTGATTCTGCAATCTGTATATGGAATAAAAATGGGAGCTCATATCCCACTTGAATCAAAGTGTGAAATATGATATATCAAGAAGTATGTAATGTTTTGAACAACCTACAATGAAAATTAATTAAAAAAAGAAAAAGAAATATATGTAATTGTCAGGAGATTTAGCTTCGTTTATAGTGACACCAAAAATCTGGGTCTGCATCTATGTAACCTGGAGGACATGGTTGTTTATTTTGTAATGAACATGAGGCAGCAGGTGTGAATTCTCCCTTTGTAGGTAAACTGTTGCCACTGGGAGCTAAGTGTCTTCCCGTGTGGTCTGTGAAGCCATTTGGTCATCCTCCACTTTTCAGGGTGTTTCTTACTGCTGCACTGGGAATTTGGTATTTGCTTCACGAAATACAATATGTTCAACTGGGACACAATGCTGGAGGGAGTTCTGTCATGTGTGGTTGGTCAGGGTCGGTAAGAGAATGTACGAACCAGGCTTCTATCCCACATAGCTTTCCCCTTGACTATAGCAACCTGATTCTGAACATTGCCCTGAAACCTCTACATATAACAAGATGCCTTTACATATAAAGGTCTGCTGCCTGCACCATGTCAGTCGCAAGTTTTGGAAGCCAATGGAAGATCCAGGTGGTCCTACCAAAAATATTTATTTACACACCTACAGTCCACTGCTCTACACCCACTACCCAGCAGGCTCCAACTTACTGGCATTTCTGTTCTACACCATTTTCACGAAACTCAGTCAATCAAGGCACTGTTTGTTATACTCATGATCAGCAGCAGGATATCTAAAGGTTATCCAGTGCCACCTGGTCATGGGGATTTCAAAAATTTCATGGTATTAATCTAGTCATTTTTCAAGGATGAAGTTGGAGGCACTGTGTGTTTCATTTAATTCAGGAACCATTAAATGGTGAGGAAGCTCATTTCAATGAAAGCTCTGGAGAACACTCACAGGCAAGCCTTCCCGAAGAGTGGCCAAAAGGACACATGAATCCAGGCCCATTGAGGTATACAATGTGAGGTCCATGTATGTTTGGACTCTCAACTATGGCTACCAAGTCTTTAAGAATTAAATCATGTGATATCCTGGCTCAGAATCCCTGAGCTCTGTGGAAAGCCATCCTGGGCCTAGATCTCAGTTTCCAAAACCGATTCTCATGTGTGGTCTCCTAAAATCCCAACACTATTCATGGCAATACTTCTCTGAGGTGAGTTCCAGAACTCAGTCTCTAAGGGGAATCACACCAGAGTTCAAGCCCTGGTGGACCCAGTCATCTCTTCCAACTACCACACAAATTACCACAATTAAAACAAGAACCCTCCCATATGGCCCTCATCTTCTTTCATATAGACACTCATCATAATCTGGCTGGAGGTTTCCATGAGGGGCGCAGACCAAGACAGTGTCCCAAATAAGCTCCTTTGCCCCTCATTTGCCTAAAGTCAAGGTGGCCTGGACACCCATCCTGTGAACCAAAAGTGATCAAATAGGCCTGCCATTAATACTGCTCCAATTTGAGGACTACTGTCTGTGGGGTTTAGATTCTTTATGTGAATTTTAGTCATGAGAAAACCCAAGCACAATGGGCTAGCCTCTGCAGGTTTTGTATAACTCTTTTGACCCAAAGGATCCCATTCTCACTTGATGGAGGTCAGGAACCTTACAGAGGAAGTCGAGAGACTTCATCCCAATAATTGTTCTTTTGGCGAATTTTCTTTTGGATGCACACATGGTAACTTTTTTTAGATCCATCAGGTGCTGAGACTCTAAGCCACAGCCACACACAGGGCCAAGGGCCTGATTCAGACACATCCCTTTCCAAAGCAATTAAGGAAAGTGCCACAGGTATGCCCATTCATTTCCATTTGAAAACTGTTTTCTTCAGGCTTCACAAAGGGGTGGCCTGAGGCAAAGACCTTCCTGACATTCAGGGCAACAGAACAATAGGTAAGCAAAAGGCCCAAAGCAGGATTTCTCCTCTGAGACTTTCCTGGTCACACTGATATCTGAGTTTTCTGAGATGCTCGCCATCACCTACAGCTATCCAGTACATGGCCATGTCACAGAGCTTGGAGGTGGTACATATCTTGGACACAAAACCATGGGCCTATTCTTGAGATTGGCCGGAATTCAGGACGAAAATAGAAACTTAGGAAGGTAGCAGGTGTTGCTCATCGATAAGGCAAGCTACAGTCCATTCAAAAACGGGGCAATATGAATGCTGAGAAGCTTTCTACTAGACACGACATATCCATTGATGAATTCTCTTTTCTAATGTCTACAACCACGGAAACAGTGGAATACACAGACATAGAAACACTCGCCCTGTGAAAAGACTTACTAGAAACAGTCCACTTCAAATGAAACAAACCGACTGTCCTACCTATTCTCAGAAAATGAGACAAAACCACAAACCCACAACCACACCCACAAAGGCACCTCCTTCCCCTAAGTAGGTCTGTGAATATCCAGAGTGTCCTCTGACTTGTGGGCCATAATATGTTCCCCCAAAATGGCCTTTCCTGTCTCAGATCTTGTCTCCTTGGCCAACTCTGTGAACTTCTTAGGAGCCAACGGTGAGCAACTACCTGCTTTCTCATGAAAAACCCTGCATCCGAGCTTTCCTGGCATTTGGCCTTCGTCACATCTGTAGGTACCAAAAAATACTGACCCTGTCCTTGGTAAATCCAAACAAGTGAGACCACTGGGACTGGGACTTGGATTGGCTCTGTGTGCCTGGCTTCCTGGATCCCACGTTCAGAGAGTTCCATCACCAAGAAAGTGAGGTGAGGTCACTTCCTTCCTGAACTGAATGAGGGCACTGTCTTGGCAGCCACTTTGTCCTAACTGTTGCTTCCACGGGTCCCAAGAGATTGAGGCTGCCCCTACTTCCTGTGACATTTTCACAAGTTAGAATGGTATATCAACCAAAGGCACCCAGGAATAGATCTCCACACAGGCCTGGTTTGGTCCATGATCTCTACATTAAAAAAAATCTGATTCAGACACAACCTTTTATCCTGACCGGGTTGTTTGCCATGGAAGATGACTTTTGGTCTCTCAGGTCCTTTATTGCTTCCTACATCTTCTCCAGGGATCATTTCTGCATGGACCTTTGAGGTTCTCAGCAGGTGGAAGTTTTTCTACATTTCTGTATTGTAATATCAACTCCTTCCCTGCTCTTCTGTAAAGTTAGATTGAGGGAACAGTGTCCGGTTATGGTTAAAAACATGATCGATTTGGGTTAGAAATCATTTTGCTGGATGAATGATCGTATTGAGAACTTGCTATGTGTAGAAGAATATATAGGTGAAATATATGTATGAAAAAAGAAATCTAAGTCTGATTTGAAGCCCAGAAGGGCATTGGGCCCTTGATAGGGATACGTGGTGTTGAATTACTTTCTGCAGAGTTGTCTCAGATAAATCGATATACAATGGCATAGCACCTTGTACGTTGCATGAATTAATGTAGAAGGAACATCAAGTCAAAAAGGCATAGTCGGTAGTGAAAGGTTAATAAAATTAATAAAATAGGTACTTGTCACTTCCTGTTTTTCTGTATGCTTAACAAAACACTTTTGAAATCTTGAGAAATGTTTGCTAATCTTGTTCTAGAATGTACTGTTCCCAACAGCCGAACTGCAGAATGTACTCCCTCACTCGGTGTCATGCAAACCGCCCACTTGCCCTTACCCATCACTAAACTTCCCTCTCTTCCCTCTCCAAGGAAAGTATATAAGCTCTGCTTAAGCTGTTCTCAGAGGTCTCTGCTCTATTTAATTTAGCTCTGAGCTCCAGCATGCTGGACCACAAATAAACCCTTTGCTGTTGCATGAGACAGTCTCTTGATAGTATCTTCCTCTGACACTCGCCTGACCTTTACATATTGAGGTTCCACCGAGTTCCAGCAGTGGCGGAGGAGAGACCCCAACGGGCTCCTCTTGGAGCAAGTAAGGCGCCTCTTTCCGGTTTCAGGTTTCTTGTTAGGGCTTGGCAAAATTGCTGGCGATGAAGAGCCTGGGCTCTCTCCGACGGTGGCTGAGAGACGTGTCACAGAGACAAAGGGCACCTCTCTGGAGGACCCCGCAGAGAACTCGGGAAATCAAGGAACAATAGTCTTCTCGACTCAGTGATATTTTCTTTTAGATTCGTTGTTGCCATACCATTGGGTTTTGCCGGCTACTCATTCCTGGTCTCAGTGTTGGACGTTCATTGCCTGACTTTATGGTCTTGTCTTATCTGTGTCGTGTGTCCTTGCTTTTACTGTTTGTGGAACTTTCATTATAGAACAGAGCACGTCAATGCCTCTGTCCCTGACCCTTGATCACTGGACCAAAGTCCGCTTAAGGGCTCAGAATCTTTCTTTTTTTAGTAAAACGCTGGACCTGGCAGAATCTCTGTGCCTCAGAATGGCCCATCTTTGGAGTCGTATGGCCCCTAGAAGGATCTTTCTACTTCCCACTAATTTAAAAAGTCAGAGTTATTGTCTTTCAGCCAGCGCCACATAGCCATCCAGATCAACAGCCATATATCTTAACTTGGCAGGACCTCTGCAAATCTCCTCCTCCATGGGTGAAGCCTTTCCTTGCCCCTACCTCTGCTCCTACTCCTTCCCCCATGATCTCTCAAACCCTCTCAACCTCCTCCTCCTCCACCCTCTGTTCTCCCTGAGTCACAGATTTGACTCTACTGGACTCTTCTCCCCCTCCTTATCCCCTGCCCTCGTCCCCTAACACACAACACACTCTAAGTGATTCTGCTGCTGCTGACTAAGCCTCTCTACCATTGGAGGAAGCTAAGCCGGTAATAGGATCTGACAATGGACCGATGTTCATGGCCCAGGTAAGTCAGGGGTTAGCCAGGAACCTGGGGATTAATTGGAAGTTAAATTGTGCTTATAGACCACAGAGTTCAAGACAAGTAGAAAGAATGAATAGAACCATTAAAGAGACCTTAACGAAATTAAGCTTAGAGACCAGCATAGGATTGGACTATGCTCCTGCCTTATGCAATGTTTCATGCAAGAAAAAATCCCTTTGTTTCTTTGAGTAACCTTACCACGTGTGAAATTCTTTATGGTGGCCCTCCTCCAGTAGGGGACCTAAGCCCAACTGTAAGACCTAAATATCCTTTCCACACCCCCTTGCTTGACAGACTTTAATATCTTGAAAGAACTCAGTAATACCTGTGAAAACAGCTGGCCACTGCCTACCCAACTGGGAACCAGGGGATTCCACATCCATATCAAGTAAGAGATTTCATCTATGTAAGATGATATCAGGTGTCATCCCTGGTACCCCGCTGAAAAGGACCATACCAGGTGCTATTATAACACCTACAGTGGTAAACGTAAACAGAATCACTTCCAGGATCCATGCCTCTCATCTCAAGCCTGCTCCCTGTACAGAATCTTTCTGGAAACTGAAAAAGACTGGTAACAGTTTCAAATTGTGTATTCGCAATGTGAATAAGGTTATATACTCTCCCCTTGGCTACAAGTAGTCCTAACCCTCATCAGCCCATTAAGCAGTGATGGCTGATCACAAATCCTACTGGAAAAGAAGTATGGTCTATCTCGCATACAGCCCCCTTAGGGACCTGGTGGCCATCTCTCCACCCAGACATTTGTTAGCTGGCTATAGGTATTTCCTATTGTGATATCCCTGATGAAGAGGATCCCACTAAAATACCATTAAATCCCTTCTGTACCATAGATAATGGAAACAAACATTATGGATGTAGGGACACGCAAGCCAGATGGAGGTTGGCTAGTCTAGATTACTAAGTTTGCCTGGCAGACTATCAAAGCCACAAAGAGTAATGGCTGTGTGGGGGAAAAGCCGACTTTTTCTGTATGTCATGGGAATGTGTGCATACAGGGGCTGCCTGATGGAACCCCAATTCTTCATCAAATTCAGTACACAGCATTGGCCACATTACCAATTAGACAACCAAAAACTATGGCACCCAGAGGGGTCTCTAGATCCTCAAATTTTGCATGACCTTTTTGACTTCTGCAAGTGCTCAAAAGAGTGAAAGGAAATTCCCCTATGTGGAAGCCTATTCCCTCCTTCACTCACATCCTGAACTATGCTTCTCCAATAGATCATTATCCTCAGCCTTCTGCTCCAGACCCTCTGCTGTCACTCCCATCTCAGCAACTTGATTTCTCCCCTCCAATAACTAGATCAGAAACCCAAAGCTCCACCAGTTCTCTGACCATAGCCCCCTTGCTGAGGTAGCAGGTACATAGGTACCGCTCCACCGACTCATTCCTCTCATCTCCTGTCAGTGCCCTCACCGGGTCCCACCAGGTCCTCTTACCAGCTAACCCAATGCTCAAACGAGCTGAGGAGAGCCCTGAGACCCTTATCCAAGATGTAATATAATTGGCCTTTAAAGTTGCTTTGTCATCACTGAAAACAGGTTACTAAAATTTAAAGTCCCTCACAGGATTTTGGGATCCTCACTCCCGTCTTTCACTCTGCTCTACCTGATCTACTGCTCAAGTTTGCTGCTAGGAAATTCCAAATACCCTTTCGCATTATTCTTTTACATCTCTCTTTTCCCTCATTCTCAGATCCTCGGAGGTGCTCTCAGCCCCAACTTCCCCGTCTTTCCCCCTCTGTACCAGGTCCACAGAAAAGTCTTAAATGACCTTCTTCAGAAGTCTTCACCATGGCTGAGTTTTGAACTTTCAGCCAAAGAGTCCCAATAAAGACTTTAATGTAGATAAACATTCTCTTTTGTATTGCCCTGTTCTACTTGGCCACTGGCTAAAAATCTCAGTACTTCTAAGCTAGACAACCTCTAACTAGTTTTTCACAAAATATGTGAACAAGTCCTCTGGCCTTCAGCTGGGGCTTCACAGAGATGGCTACATTTCTAAGATAAAGAAATTACCAACCGGGCTCCATGGTAACAGCTGGCAGGGGGAAAATAAGAAAGGGAAGAAAAAGCTCTCCTCCTCCCAGGTGTCCTTGAAAAGTTAACTTGCCCAGAACAGAAGGAAAAACAGAAACAAATACTGCTTTTTTAAACTTCTGAAGACTGTGAACTTCTGAGCCCCATGCCTTATATGTTGGGTACAAATTTCTGAAACTACCTAAACTTGAGTTTCAGGGGATTAATTGATTACAATAGAAGCAATGCCCTCTGAATCCGGTTGCAAGCAAATAGGACTGTTTCCCTCTCTTGAGTGCTATCTTAGGTGCCTTGCTTTGTCAGTGCCTACAACAGCATAATTCTATATACTTAAACATCGTTTATGTTTTCATGAAATGATCAAGATATGTGATAATTTGTGTAATGGTGCAGATGTTTCCCAGAGTGCTCTATCATGACGCAGGTTCATTTCAGGATCAAATAGGGGGGGCATACAACCGGTTCCACTGGGAACATATATCCCTCACTTTAGCCATCCTATTAGGAATAGGAGTTGCTGCTCGGGTGGGCAGAGGAACCAGTGGCATTGTCCATGGGACACAAAAGATGACCCAATTAGAAGCAGCAATAGAGCAAAAGTAAGATATTAGAAACCTCCTTCAGGGCTTTGCATGAAACTTTAACCTCTCTCTCTGAAGTTGTTTTACAGAACAGTTGAGGGTTGGACCTCCTCTTCATTAGAGAAGGGGGCCTTTGTGCTGCATTGAGGGAAGAATGTTGTTTTTATGCTGACTATACTGGAGTTGTAATAAAATCTATGAGTAAATTTAAAAGACACCTTGAAGAGCATCAACAAGTGAGAGAGGCCCAAAAAGGGTGGCTTGAGTCTTGGTTCACACAGTCCCCCTGGTTAACTACGTTTTTATCAACCCTGGCCGGTCCAATAATAATCCTCATATTATTGCTAACTATAAAACCCTGTTTGCTCAAAAGTGTAATGTCTTTTCTCCAGGCTCAAATTGGACGAGTTAAACTTATGGTAATACCCCACTAGCTGACATTGAATGTGACACCATCCAATGATCATTTTTATGATTAAAATTAGCCAGAAGACGAAGTGGGGAATGAAATATTAATAAAATAGGTACTTGTCACATCTTGTTTTTCTGTATGCTTAACAGAACACTGTTGAAATCTTGAGAAATGTTTGCAAATCTTGTTCCCAGAATGTTCTATCCCCAGCTGCCAAATTGCAGAATGTACTCCCTCTCCCAGTTGCATGCAAACCGCCCACTCGCCCTGACCCATCAATACAATTCCCTCCCTTCCCTCTCCAGGGAAAGTATATAAGCTCTACTTCAGCTATTCTCAGGGCTATCTGCTCTATTCAGGTGAGCTCTGAACCCCAGCCTGCTGGACACCCAATAAACCGTTTGATGTTGCATGAGATAGTCTGTTGGTAGTCTCCTCCTCTGAAGCTCGCACCACATTTACTTGGATGATTAAATGTAGAAGAGAACATCCAGTCAAAAAGGGATAGTCTGTAGCATTACGAAGATAGTCAATAAGTTTAGGAAGAAGGGTGAGTATAAGATTTGGAACAAAAGTTTCTTAGCAATAGGATTTCGATTAGAGAGTGAATGTAAATGTCAGCACAGGTGAAGAGTCAGTCACAATGATGAAATGGGGAAAATATGTAGGAAAGCATATATCAATATAGACATTACAAAATCAGGCAGAGTATAAAGTGAGTGATAGGATTAGACATTTTGAACAGGGTTGAGTTTAAATATATAATCTTAGGAAGAAACAAATATGTAGTCACAAATAGGATTGACATTTGAGAGCACTGGGCAAATTTCAGGTGGATGAATATTTCTGAGAATAATCTTGTGAATAGTTGATTATAAATCCACATACATGAACATGAATGAATTTAGGGAGTGAATATAAGACACATATATTTCATATTTTGAAAAATCTGGAGAGTGTATATATATATATATATATATATATATATATATATATATATATATATACACATATATATACATATACATAAAACACTCACACAGACAAAAAAGTAGCAATATATATGTCAATCAAAATTCATTATAAAATATATACCATCCACAGATCTAAAAATATTCATTTTACTGAACATGGATTTATGTATAATGCTGTTCAACTAGCAAGCTCACCCATAGGTTGAATATTCAGTTCCAACAGGGTTTAGTAGGAGTGATCTCTTCTAACAATTTGTATCTGCCAAGTCAGCCACCTCACAAGAATGTACGTGTGGTACCAGATAGGAATCTATATGTGCATATAAGAATACAGAGAAAGGGAGACAGGAATTCACATATTTGTTAACCTTAAAAATACTAGGACAACTATTTCAACAAACGATTGACTAGATTTATAACTCCAACTCTGTATCATGCAAAAGGCAAGTCCATCTATACACCATGCCTACTCTGAACTGCTTGTATTTCTATTCTTTATGGGTTATTTTTCTCCATCATATTAGGATTAGTAGTCAGAGTCTGGTAGGGTATGGGTTAGAGTCAGGTATTCAGTATTTTGAATTGAAAATAGGACACTGAATCCAATGTGTATGCAAATATATGCTACGGAAAAATCTTCCCACTCTCCTCCAGAACAATGCCTTGACATTACCTTCGCCCCAAGTAAGACACAATTAGAGGAGAAGAGTTAGAAAATCTGTGAATACATATCTAGAATGGAAAATGCTCCAGATTTCACATCTTTTTAGGTGGTAGAGGAGTTTCCAAAAGTAAGAGACAGGGTAAACACTCCACAAACATGGAGCTCTGCTGGCCAAAAGACTTTTTGAGAATCTGCCTCTGAGGTTGGGCACTTGAAATATATGTTGTTGTCAGGAGCTTTAGCTTTATTTGTAGTGAAACCATCAAAGCTGGATCTGCATCTATGTGACCTGGAGGAAATGGTTACTTATTTTAAAATAAAAATGAGGCAGCAGTGATGAATTCTCTTTTTGTAGGTAAACTTTGGCCACTGAGGGCTAAGGGTCTTCCCGTGTGGACTGTGAAACCAATGGTCATCCTCCAATTTTCGTGGTGTTTCTTGCTGCTGCACTGGGAGTTTGGTATTTGCTTCATGAAATACAACGAGTTCAAATGGGACACAGTGCTGAAGGGAGTTCTGTCAGGTGTGGTTGGCAGGGTCTCCAGGAGAATGCACCAACCAGGGTTCTATCTCAAGTAGCTTGCCCCCTTGACAATAGCAACATGATACTGAACATTGCCCTGAAACCTCTCCATATAAAAATATGCCTTTACATATATGGGTGTGATGGTTGCACCATGTCAGTCACAGCCATTTGGAAGCCAATGGAAGATCCACATGGCCCCACCACAGATGTTTTATCACACATTTGCATAACACAGCTCTAGGCCCACTACTTACCAGGCCCCAACTTACTGGCATCTCTGTTCTACACCATTTTCATGAAACCCAGTCAATCAAGGCCCTGTCTGGTATACTCATGATCATCAACAGGACATCAAAGGTCCTCCAGTGCCAGCTGGTCATCGGAATTTCTAAAATTTCATGGTAATTATCTAGCATTTTTTCACAGATGCATTTGGAGGCAATGTTGGTTTCAATTCATTCAGGAACCATTAAATGGTGAGGAAGCTAATTTCAGGGAAATCTCTGGAGCACTCTCACAGGCAAGTCTACCCAAAGAGTGGCCAAAAAGTCACATGAAGCCAGGCCCATTGAGGTCTACAAAGCGAGGTCCAAGTGTGTTTTGAATCTCAATTATGCCTGCCAAGTCTTTCAGAATAAAATCATGTAATATCCTGGCTGTGATTCCCAGTGTTCTGTGGAAAGCCACTCTGGGCCTTGATCCCAGGTTCCCAATGGCAACTCTCATTCCTGGCCTCCTAAAATCCCCACACAATTCATGTCAATACTTCTCTGAGGTCAGTTCCAGAACTCAGTCTCTAAGGGGAATCACAGCAGAATTCATGCCCAGGTGGACCCAGTCATCTCTTCCAACTGCCACACAAATGACCACAATTATAACCAAAACACTCCTACATGGCCCTCATCTTCTACCATAAAGATACTCATCATAACATCTGGATGGAGGTTTTCATGAGAGGCACATCCGAAGACAGTGTCCAAAATAAGCTCCCTTGCCCCTCATTTGCCGAATGTCAGGGTGGCTTGGACACCCTTCCTGTGAACCAGGAGTGATCAAATAGGCCTGCCCTTAATACTGCTTCGCTTCTCCAATTTGAGGCTCTCTGACTGTGGGGTCTAGATTCTTTTTGTGAATTGGAGTCATAAGAAAAGCCAAGCCCCTCTGCAGAGATTTGAAGAACTCATTTCACCCAAAGAATCCCTATTCTGACATGATGGATTTCAGAAACCTAACAAAGGAAGGCAATATAATTCATGCACATTGATTGAACGTTTTTCCATTTTGGTTTAGATGCACATATGGGATCTTTCTTTACATCCATCAGGTGCTGAGAATCTAAGTCACAGCCTAAAACAGGGCAAAGGGCCTGAATCAGACACATCCTTTTCCAATGAAATTAAGCAAAGAGCCAGAGGTGATGCACATTCATTTTCATTTGAAAACTGTTTTCTTCAGGCTTAACAAAGGGGTTGCATGAGACAAAGACCTTCCTGATATTCAGGGCAACAGAACAATAGGTAAGCAAAAGGCCCAAAGCAGGGTATCTCCACTGAGACTTTCCTGGTCACACTGATATCTGAGTTTTCTGAGATGCTGGCCATTCCATTCAGGTATCCAGTACATGGCCATGTCAAAGACCTTGGATTTGGTACATATCTTGGACACATAACCATGAGCCTATTCTAGAGAGTGGCCAGAATTCAGGAAGAAAACAGGGACTTAGGAAGGTATTAGGTGTTGTCCGTGCATAAGGCAAGCCACACTCCATTCATAAATTGGGCAGGATGAATGCTGGGAAGCTTTATACTAGACATGACACATCCATTGCTGCATTCTCTTTTCTCATGTCTACTACCACAGGCACAGTGGGATACACAGACATGGAAACACTCACCTCTTCAAATGACTTACCGGAAACAGTTCACTCCAAAACAAACAAACCGCCATTCCTACCTATTTTCAGAACATGAGACAAACCACAAACCCACACCCACTCCCAAAAAGGCACCTCCTTCCCCATAGGTGTATGACTAACCAGAGTGTCGTCTGACTGGTGGCCATACTCTGTTCTTCCGAAATGGCCTGTCCTCTCTCAGATCTGTTTTCCTTGGCCAACTCTGTAAAGTTGTAAGGAAAAAGTAGAGAGCCACTACCTGCTTTCACAGGAAAGCTCCCTATTCAGAGCTCTCCAGGCATTTGGTAATCCCACTTCAGTAGGTACCAAGAATGACTGACTCTATCTTTGGTAAATCCAAACAAGTGAGCCCACTGGGACTGGGCCTGGGACTGCCTCTGGGTGCCTGGCTCCTTGGATACAAAGTTCAGAGAGTTCCATCACCAAGGAAATGAGGTATGTCACATTCTTTGGAACTGAATGAGGTCACTGCCTTGGCAAATGTATATATTATGATGTTCAAAAACTGAAGAAATAATAATGTACCAGTGTCGAATACAAATGAATGACAAATTACATATCATGTCCCATAGGAGTCTACTTGCATTGATGTTAGACTGGGTCAGTTACTGTAGAATAATTAGGATTTGTATGCACAATTCACTGAAGTTAGTTTTAAGTACTAGGAAACAAATATGTATTGCAGGTGGATGAATATTTCTGATTATAATCTTGTGAAAAGTGGATTATAAATCCACAAACATGAACATGAATGAATTTAGAGAGTGTATATTAGACACATATATTTCATATTTTGAAAAATTTGGAGAGTATATCTATATCTATATCTATATCTATATCCATATCTATATATATACACACACACACACACAAACACACACACACAACACTCACAGACATTAAAAAGTACCAATATAAATGCCAATCGAATTCATCAGTAAATATATATCATCCACAAATGCAAAAATATTTATTTTACTGAACATGAGTTAATGTATAATGTTGTTCTACTAGGACGCTCTCCTATAGGTTGAATTTTCATTTCCAACAGCATTTAGGAGGAGTGAACTCTTCTCACAATTTGTATCTGCCAAGGCAGCCACCTCACAAAAATGTACGTGTGATACCTGGTAGGATTCTATATATGCATATAAATATACATGTGTGAATAGGCTACAGAAAAGGGAAACAAGAATTCACATATTTGTTAAGTTTAAAAACACATGGAGAATATTTCAATTAAAATTTGACTAGATTTATAACTCCTACCTTATATAATGCAAATGTCAAGTCCAACAATACAACATGTCTCCCCTGAAGTGCTTGTATTTCTATTGTGTTGGGTTAATTTTCTCCATTATATTAGGATGAATAGTCTGAGTCTACTAGGTATGGGTTAGTGTCAGGGATTCAGTATTTCGAATGGAAAATTGGAAAATGAATCCAATGTGTATGTAAATATATGCTGCACAAATATCCTAGTGCTCTCATCCAGAACAATGCCTTGACATTACCTTCACCACAAGTAAGACACAATTAGAGGAGAAGAGTTACAAAATCAGTGAATACATATCTGGAATGGAAAATGCTCAGGAGTTCACAACCTTGGAGGTGGTAGAGCAGTTTCCAAAACTAAGGGACAGGGTAAACACTCCAAAAACATGGAGCTCTGCTGGCCTAAAAACTTTTTGAGAAACTGCCACTGAGTTTTGCACTTGAAATATATGTTGTTTTCAGGAGATTTGGCTTCCTTTGTAGTGAGATCATCAAAGCTGGGTCTGCATCTATGTGACCTGGAGGACATGGTTTCTTATTTCCAAAGAACTAGATGAAGCAGTGCTGAATCCTCTCTTTGAAGGTAAACTGAGGCCACTGGGGACTAAGTGTCTCCCCGTGTAGACTGTGAAGCCATTTGGTCCTCTTCCACTTTTTGTGGAGTTTTTGCTGCTGCACTGTGAGTTTGGTATTTGTTTCACGAAATACTAGGAGCTAAACTGGGACACAGTGCTGGAGGGAGTTCTGTCACGTGTGGTGGGTCAGGGTCTGCAAGAGAATGCACCAACTAGGCTCCTATCTCTCACAGCTTGCCCCATTGCCCCCTTGTCCATATCAACCTGATTCTTAATTTTCCTCTGAAAACTCTCCATATAACAATATGCCTTTACATATAAGGGTCTGCTGGCTGCACCATGTCAGTTACAAGCCATTTGGAATGCAATGGTATATCCACATGGCCCTACCACGGATGTTTTATCAAACACCTCCCCACCACTGCTCTAGACCCACTACTCAGCAGGCTCCAACTTACTGGCATCTCTGTTCTACACCATTTTCATGAAACTCAGTAAGTCAAGGCACTGTCTGGTATAATCATGATCAGCAACAGGACATCCAATGTTTCTCCAGTGCCACCTGGTCATAGGAATTTCAAAAATTTCATGGTATTTATCTAGCCATTTTTCAAGCATGAAGTTGGAGGCACTGTGGATTTCAGTTCATTCAGCAAACATTAAATGGTGAGGAAGCTCATTTCAATGAAATCTCTGGAGAACTCTCACAGGCACGGCTTCCCAAAGAGTGGACAAACGGTCACATTAGGCCAGGCCCATTGAGGTCTACAATGTGAGGTCCATGTGTGTTTTGACTCTCAACTATGGCTGCCATTTCTTTAAGAATAAAATCATGTGATATCCTTGCTGAGATTTCCAGTCCTCTGTTGAAATCCACCCGGGGCCTAGGTCTCAGTTTCCAAGAGCGACTTTCATGCGTGGCCTCTTAAAATCCCAACAAAATTCATGGCAATGCTTCTCTGAGTTCATTTCCAAAACCCAGTCTCTAAGGGGAATCACACCAGAGTTCAACCCCACGTGTACCCAGTCATTTTTTCCAATGCCACACAAATGACCAAAATCAAAACCAAAACACTCCCACATGGCCCTCATCTTATTCCATATAGTCAATCATCTTAACCTCTGGCTGGAGGTTTCCATGAGGGGCGCAGCCCAAGACAGTGTCCAAAATCAGCTCCTTTGCCCCTCATTTGCCTAAAGTCAGGGTAGCCTGGACACCGTTTCTGTGAACCAGGAGTGAACAAATAAGCCTGCCTTTAATACTTCTTTGTTTCTCCAATTTCAGGCCTACTGATTTTAGGTATCAATTCTTTAGGTGATTTAGAGTCATGCGAAAACACAAGCACCTCTGCAGGGCTTTGAAGAACTCATTTGACCCAAAGAATCCCTATTCTCATTTGATGGAGTGCAGGAACCTAACAGAGGAAGGCAAGAGACTTCATCCACAATGAATGATATTTTTTGCCATTTTGGTTTTGGAAGCTCACATGGGATCATTCTTAAGATCCATCAGGTGCTGAGAATCTAAGTCACAGCCACACACAGGTCCAAAGGCTGATAAAGACACATCTCTTTCCAAAGCAATTAAGCAAAGAGCCACAGGTGAGGCCCATTCATTTCCATTTGAAAACTGTTTTCTTCAGGCTTCACAAAGGGGTGGCCTGAGGCAAAGACCTTCCTGACATTCAGTGCAACACAACAATAAGTAAGCAAAAGGCCCAAAGCAGGGTTTCTGCACTGAGATTTTTTTGGTCACACTGATATCTGAGTTTTCTGAGATGCTCGCCATTCTCTTCAGGTATCCAGTACATGGCCATGTCACAGAGCTTGGCGGTGGTACATTTTTTGGACACAAATCCATGAGTATATTCTGGAGAGTGGCCAGAATTCAGGAAGAAAACAACAACTTAGAAAGATAGCAGGTGTTGCACATCGATAAGACAAGCTGCAGTCCATTCATATATTCGGCAGGATGAATTATGGGAAGATTTATACTAGACAGGACACATCCATTAATGCATTCTCTTTTCTAATGTCTACAACAACGGACACAGTGGGATACACAGAAACAGAAACCCTCGCCGTGTCAAATGACTTACTAGAAACTGTCCACTCCAAACCAAACAAACCGCCTTTCCTATCTATTCTCAGAACATGAGACAAAACAACAAACCCACACCCACTCCCACAAAGGCACCTCCTTCCCCCAAGTACGTCTGTGACTATCCGGAGTGTCCTCTGACTGGTGGGCCATACTATGTTCCCCCGAAATGGCCTGTCTTCTCTCAGACCTTCTTTCCTTGACCAACTCTGTGAAGATGTCAGGAAAAAGTGGTTAGCCACTACCTGTTTTCTCAGGAAAGGTCCATCTTCAGAGCTCTCCTGGCATTTGGCCATCCTCACATCATTAGGTACCAAGAAAACTGACTCTGTCCTTGGTAAATCCAAACAAGTGAGCCCACTGGGACTGGGACTGGGACTGCCTCTGGGTGCCTGGCTTCTTGGATACCAAGTTCAGAGAGTTCCATCACCAAGGAAATGAGGTATGTCACATTCTTTGGAACTGAATGAGGTCACTGCCTTGGCAACCACTTTGTCCTAACAGTTGCTTCCAAGGGTAACATAAGATGGAGGTTGCCCCTACTTCCTGTGACACTTTCATAAGGTAGAATGTATATCAACCATTTGCACCCGGGAACAGCTCTCCACTCAGGCCTGGTTTGGTCCATCTTCTCTACAATAAGAAGAGAGAGAGGCAGATTCAGACACATCCCTTCATCCTGACCAGGTTGTTTGCCATGGAAGATGACTTTTGCTCTCTCAGGTGCTTCATACCTGCCTACAACTTCTCCAGGTATCATTTGTGCATGGACATTTGAGGTTCTCATCAAGTGGAAGGTCCCCAACTTTCCTGTATTGTAAGAACTACTCTGACAGCTCTTTTGTCCATTTTGGTTTGGGATGCACACATGGGATTTTTCTTTAGACCCATCATGTGCTGTGAATCTAAGCCACAGCCTCACATAGGGCTGAGAGGCTGATTCAGAAACATCCATTTCCAAAGCAATTAAGCAAAGAGGCACAGGTAATGACCATTCTTTTCCATTTGAAAACTATTTTCTGCAGGCTTCACAAAGTGTGGCCTGAGGCAAAGACCTTCCTGACATTCAGGGCAACAGAATAGGTAAACAAAAGGCGCAAAGCAGGGTTTCTCCACTGAGACTTTCTTGGGCATACTGATATCTGAGTTTTCTGAGATACTCGCCATTCCCATCAGCTATCCAGTACATGGCCATGTCACAGAGATGGAGGTGGTACATATCTTGGACACAAAATCATGAGCGTATTCTGGAGAGTGTCCAGAATTCAGGAAGAAAACAGGAATTTAGAAAGATGGCAGGAGTTGCCCATCCATACGGCAACCTGCAGTCCATTCATTAATTGCACAGGATGAATGCTTTGAAGCTTTCTTGTAGACAGGACACATCCATTGATGCATTCTCTTTTCTAATGTCTGCAATCACGGACACAGTATGATATATAGACACAGAAACACTCACCTTGTCAAAGGACTTACTAGACACAGTCCACTCCAAAACAAACAAACCAGCTTTCCTAACTATTCTCAGAACATGAGACAAAACCACAAACTCACACTCACACCCAAAAAGTCACCTCCTTTCCCCAAGTAGGTCTGTGACTATCCGGAGTGTCCTCTGACTTGTGGGCCATACTATGTTCCCCCAAAATGGCGTGTCCTGTCTCCAATCTGGTCTCTTTGGCCAACTCTGTGAAGTTGTCTGGAGCCCATGGTGAGAAACTACCTGCTTTCTCTGGAAAGGCCAGTCTTCATAGTTTCCAGGCATTTGGCTGTCCTCACATCAGTAGGTACAAAGAAAGAGTGACTCTGTCTTGTTAAATCCAAACAAGTTAGCCCACTGGGACATGGAGTGGGTTTGACTCTGTGTGCCTGGTTTCCTGGATCCCAAGATCACAGACTTTCATTACCAAAACTGTAAGGTGATGTCACTTTCTTCAAGATCTGAATGAAGTCACTGCCTTGGAAACCACTTTGTTTTAACAGTTGCTTACATGGTTCCCAAAAGATGGAGGCTGCCTCTACTTGCTGTGACTCATTCATATGTTAGAATGGTATATCAACCATAGGCACCGGGGAACAGCTCTCCACACAGGCATGGTTTGGTCCATCTTCTCTACATTAGGAAGAGAGAGGCTAATTCAGACACATCCCATCAACCTGACCAGGTTGTTTGCCATGGAAGATGACTTTTGCTCTCTCATGTCCTTCATAGCTGCCTACATCTTCTCCAAGGATCATTTCAGCATGGACCTTTTAGGTTTTCAGCAGCTGGAAGATCGCCTATATTCCTGTATTGTAAGACCAACTCTGTCCCTGCTCTTCTGTAAAATTAGATTGAGGGAAAAGTGTATGGTTAGGGTTAATAACATGTTCAATTTGGGTTAGGAATCATTCTCTGGAATGAATATTTGTATTAGGAACCTGTGATATTTATAAGAATATATAGGTAAAATATAAGTATGAAAACAGAAATCTAGGTAAGTTTTGAAGCCCAGAAGGGCATTGGGTTCTTGATTGGGATACTTAGCATTGATTTATGTCCTGCACAGTTGTCTCAGTTAAATCAATATACTATGGCATAGGACCTTCTAATTTGGATGATTGAATGTGGAAGAGAACATCCAGTCAAAAAGGGATATTCAGTAGGATTAGGAAAATAGTCGGTAGGTTTAGATAAAAGAGTGAGTATAGGATTTGGACCAAAAGTTCTTTAGCAATAGGGTTTCAGGTAGAGAGTGAATGTAAATGTCAGCACATGTGAAGAGTCAGTCACAATGATGAACTAGGTAAAATATGTAGGAAAGCAATATTTTGAAGACGTATAAATTAATTGGGGGTACAAATAGGTGTACCTTGTGCCTATGAATATAGAGATAATGCATGAATAGACCATACTGTGAATAAATAATATAACTGGTTCGAACTTTAAATAATGGATTGAATTGATTTCTGAAAATATACAGGAAACCTAATATTGATATACAATCATCCATTCCAAACAGTTATGCTTCTAATGGTGATATTAGATTTATGGTTTATCATAAAAAGTGTGTGAGTTTTGCTTCAAAACTGATTATGAAATTAAAAAAAATGTGTTTGCAGAGAAGTCTCATGAAAAGACCAGTCAAGAAACCGGGAGGAATACATGTGTTCTGAAGCAGGAAATGATTAAAAGTGAAAAAATACCTATAAAGTTGTGAACTTGTGGATGAAATATATATCCTATGATGTGCAAAAACTGCAGAAATATTAATGTAGCAGTGTGGAATATAAATGAACGTCAAAATACACATCATGTCCCATAGGAATCTACTTGCATTGATGTTAAACTGGGTCAGATACTGTAGAATTATTAGGATTTGTATGCACCATTCACAGAAGTGAGTTGTCAGTACAAGGAAACAAATATGTATTTCAGGTGGATGAATATTTCCAATAATAATCTTGAGAAAAGTTGATTATATTTCCTCATGCATACATGAAAGAATGTATGAATGTAGAGAGTGTATATAAGACACATATATTTCATGTTTTGATAAATCAGGAGAGTATATATATATATATATATATATATATATATATATATATATATACCAAAAAAACACACAGAGAAACATAAAAAAGTAGCAATATATGCCAAATGAAATTTATAATGAAATATATAACATCTACTGATGCAAAAATATATACTTTACTGAACATGGAATTATGTATAATGTTGTTGTACTAGGAAGCTCACCCATAGGTTGAATTTTTAGTTCCAACAGCGTTTAAGAGGGGTAGTCTCTTCACACAATTTATATCTGCCGAGTCAGCAACCTCACAAAAATGTACGTGTGATACCAGGTAGGATTCAATATGTACATATAAAAATACATGTGCTGTATAGGCTACAGAGAAAGGGAGGTAGGGATTCACATATTTGTTAATTTTAAAAACACATGAAAAACTATTCCAAATAAAAATTCACTAGATTTATAACACCTACCATTTATTATGCAAAAGAAAAGTTCAAAAATACACCATTCCTCCTCTGACCTGCTTGTATTTCTGTTCTATTTGGGTTATTTTACTCCATCATATTAGGATTAGTAGTCAGAGTCTAGTAGGGTATGTGTTAGTGTCAGGGATTCAGTATTTTGAATGGAAAATAGGAAAAAGAATCCAATGTCTATCAAATATGTGCTACACAAAATATTTTCCCTCTCTCATCCAGAACAATGCCTTGACATTACCTTCGCCCCAAGTAAGACACAATTAGTGGAGAAGAGTTATAAAATCTGTGAATATATAACTGGAATGGAAAATGCTCATGAGTTCACAACCTTGGATGTGGTAGAGAAGTTTCCATAAGTAAGGGACAGGTTAAAAACTCCACAAACATGGAGCTCTGCTGGCCTAAAGGACTTCTTGATAAACTGCCTCTGAGGTTGGGCACTTGAAATATATGTTGTTTTCAGGAGCTTTAGCTTCCTTTGTCGTGAGACCATCAAAGCTGGGTCTGATTCTATGTGACCTGGAGGACATGGTTTCTTATTTTCTAATGAACATGAGGCAGCAGTGGTGAATTCTCTCTTTTAAGTAAAATGTGACCAGTGCGTGCTAAGTCTCTCCCCATCTGGGCTGTGAAGCCATTTGGTCATCCTCCACTTTTTCATGGTTTTTCTTTCTCCTGCATTGGGAGTTTGGTATTTGCTTCACGAAATACAAGGAGTTCAAAAGGGACACAGTGCTGGATGGAGTTCTGCCACATGTGGTGGGTCAGGGTCTGCAGGAGAATGCACCAACCAGGCTTCTATCCCACATATCATTTTCCCTTGTCTATTGCAACCTGATTCTTAACATTGCCATGAAACCTCTCCATATAACAAGACGCCCTTACATATTAGTGTCTGCTGACCTCACCATGTCTGTCACAAGCCATTTGGAAGCCAATGGCAAATCCATATGGCCACATCAGAGATGTATTATGACACACATACACACCACTGCTCTAGGCACACTACTCAGCAGGCACCAACTTACTGGCATGTCTGTTCTAGATCATTTTCATGAAACACAGTCAATCAAGGCACTGTCTAGTATACTCATGATAAACAACAGGACATCCAAAGGTTCTCCAGAGACATGTTGTATAGTTGGACTTGACATTTGCATTATATAAGGTAGGAGTTATAAATCTAGTCAAATTTTAATTGAAATATTCTCCATGTGTTTTTAAACTTAACAAATATGTGAATTTCCCTTTTCTGTAGCCTATTCACACATGTATATTTATATGCATATATAGAATCCTACCAGGTATCACACGTACATTTTTGTGAGGTGGCTGTCTTGGCAGATACAAATTGTGAGAAGAGTTCACTCCTCCTAAATGCTGTTGGAAATGAAAATTCAACCTATAGGAGAGCGTCCTAGTAGAACAACATTATACATTAACTCATGTTCAGTAAAATAAATATTTTTGCATTTGTGGATGATACATATTTACTGATGAATTTCGATTGGCATTTATATTGGTATTTTTAATGTCTGTGAGTTGTGTGTGTGTGTGTGTGTGTGTGTGTGTGTGTGTGTATAGATATAGATATAGATATAGATATACTCTCCAAATTTTTCAAAATATGAAATATATGCGTCTATTATACACTCTCTAAATTCATTCATGTTCATGTATGTGGATTTATAATCTACTTTTCACAAGATTATAATCAGAAATATTCATCCACCTGAAATACATATTTGTTACCTGAAAACTAACTTCAGTGAATGGTGCATACAAATCCTAATTATTCTACACTAACTGACCCAGTCTAACATCAATGCAAGTAGACTCCTATGGGACATGATCTGTAATTTGTCATTCATTTGTATTCGACACTGGTACAATATTGTTTCTTCAGTTTTTGCACATCACAGGATATACATTTCATCCACAAGTTCACAAATTAATAAGCATTTGTTTCAACTTTCACCACTTCTTGCTTCAGAACACATGTATTGTCAGGGTTTCTTGACTGGTCTTTTCATGAGAGACTTCTTTCCAAACACATGATTTTGAATTTCCATAATCATTTTGAAGCAAAACTCACACACTCTTCATGATAAACCAAAACACAAATATTTCCATTACATATATACCTGGTTGGAATGAATGATTGTATATCAATATACGATTTCCTTTAATTTTTCAGATATCAGTTCTATTCATTATTTAAAGTTCAAAAAAGTTATATTATTTATTCACAGTATGGTCTATTCATGCTTTTTCTCTATGTTCCTAGAAACAGGGTACACCTCTTTGTACCCCTGATTCTCATTTTACATCTTCAATATATTGCTCCCAGAAATGGTGAAAGAAATACTCATGTCATCTCATTATCACAGTAATATCCTGGACAAAAAAATGGGAAGGTCACACTTATGATTGTACCAAAGCCTAAATGGAAAGTGAACATGGATTTCTAAAAACATCCATGTCCAGGTTGCCTAATGCTGTCAATTGTCAATCCTATTGGTGACTACATATTTGTTTTTTTCCTAATTTATATATTCAAACTCAACCCTGTTGAAAATGTCTAATTCTATCACTCACTTTATACTTTGCCTGATTTCGTAATGTTTCTATTGATATCTGCTTTTCTACATATTTTCCCCAGTTCAACATAGTGACTGACTCTTCATATGTGCTGACATTTACATTCACTCAACAACCGAAAGTCTATTGCTAAAGAACTTTTGGTCCAAATCCTATACTCACTCTTCTTCCTAAACCTACCGACTATCTTCCTAATCCTACTGAATATCCCTTTTTGACTGGATGTTCTCTTCTAAATTCAATCATCCAATGTACAAGGTCCTATGCCATTGTATATCGAATTATCTGAGGCATCTTTGCAGAACATCATTCAAAGCTAAGTATCCCAATCCAGGGCAAAACCCTTCTGGGCTTCAAATCATACCTAGATTTCTGTTTTCCTACTTATATTTCACCTCTATATTCTTGTAAATATTGCAGGTTCCCAATACCATTATTCATCACACAGAATCATTCGTAACCCAAATCAAACCTGTTTTTAACCAGAAGTATACACTGTTCCCTCAATCATTATACAGAAGAGCAGGGACAGAGTGGTTCTTACAATACAGGAAAGTTGGGGACCTTCCACCTGATGAGAACCTCAAATGTCCATGCACAAATGATACCTGGAGAAGTTGAAGGCAGGTATGAAGCACCTGAGAGAGCAAAAGTCATCTTCCATGGCAAACAACCTGGTCAGGATGAAGGGATGTGTCTGAATCTGAATCTCTTTCTTCTTTTTGCAGAGAAGATGGACCAAACCAGGCCTGAGTGGAGAGCTGTTCCCGGGTGCCAATGGTGATATACATTCTACCTTATGAAAGTGTCACAGGAAGCGTGGGCAACCTCCATTTTATGTTACCCTTTGAAGCAACTGTTAGGACAAAGTGGTTGCTAAGGCAGTGACCTCTTTCAGTTCCAAAGAATGTGACATACCTCATTTCCTTGGTGATGGAACTCTCTGAACTTGGTATCCAAGAAGCCAGGCACCCAGAGGCAGTCCCAGTCCCAGTCCCAGTGGCCTCACTTGTTTGGATTTACCAAGGACAGAGTCAGTTTTCTTGGTACCTAATGATGTGAGGATGGCCAAATACCAGGAGAGCTCTGAAGATGGACCTTTCCTGAGAAAACAGGTAGTGGCTAACCACTTTTTCCTGACATCTTCACAGAGTTGGTCAAGGAAACAAGATCTGAGAGAAGGCAGGCCATTTCGGGGGAACATAGTATGGCCCACCAGTCAGAGGACACTCCGGATAGTCACAGACCTACTTGGGGGAAGGAGGTGCCTTTGGGGGAGTGGGTGTGGGTTTGTTGTTTTGTCTCATGTTCTGAGAATAGATAGGAAAGGCGGTTTGTTTGGTTTGGAGTGGACAGTTTCTAGTAAGTCATTTGACATGGCGAGTGTTTCTGTTTCTGTGTATCCCACTCTGTCCGTTGTTGTAGACATTAGAAAAGAGAATGCATTAATGGATGTGTCCTGTCTAGTATAAATCATCCCATAATTCATCCTGCCCAATATATGAATGGACTGCAGCTTGTCTTATCGATGTGCAACACCTGCTATCTTTCTAAGTTGTTGTTTTCTTCCTGAATTCTGGCCACTCTCCGAAAAAGGCTCATGGATTTGTGTCCAAAATATGTACCACCTCCAAGCTCTGTGACATGGCCATGTACTGGATAGCTGATGAGAATGGCGAGCATCTCAGAAAACCCAGATATCATTGTGACCAGGAAAGTCTCAGTGCAGAAACCCTGCTTTGGGCCTTTGCTTACTTATTGTTGTGTTGCACTGAATGTCAGGAAGGTCTTTGCCTCAGGCCACCCCTTTGTGAAGCCTGAAGAAAACAGTTTTCAAATGGAAATGAATGGGCCTCACCTGTGGCTCTTTGCTTAATTGCTTTGGAAAGAGATGTGTCTTTATCAGCCTTTGGACCTGTGTGTGGCTGTGACTTAGATTCTCAGCACCTGATGGATCTTAAGAATGATCCCATGTGAGCTTCCAAAACCAAAATGGCAAAAAATTTCATTCATTGTGGATGAAGTCTTTTGCCTTCCTCTGTTAGGTTCCTTCACTCCATTAAATGACAATAGGGATTCTTTGGGTAAAATGAGTTCTTCAAAGCCCTGCAGAGGTGCTTGTGTTTTCCCATGACTCTAAATCACCTAAAGAATCGATACCTGAAATCAGTAGGCCTCAAATTGGAGAAACACAGAAGTATTAACTGCAGGCTTATTTGTTCACTCCTGGTTCACAGAAACGGTGTCCAGGCTACCCTGACTTTAGACAAATGAGGGGCAAACGAGCTGATTTTGGACAGTGTCTTGGGCTGCGCCCCTCATGGAAACCTCCAGCCAGAGGTTAAGATGATTGACTATGTGAAATAAGATGAGGGCCATGTGGGAGTGTTTTGGTTTTAATTTTGGTCATTTGTGTTGCATTGGAAAAAATGACTGGGTCCACGTGGGCTTGAACTCTGGTGTGATTCCCCTTAGAGACTGGGTTTTGGAACTGAACTCAGAGAAGCATTGCCATGAATTTTGTTGGGATTTTAAGAGGCCACGCATGAAAGTCGCTCTTGGAAACTGAGACCTAGGCCCCGGGTGGATTTCCACAGAGGCCTGGGAATCTCAGCAAGGATATCACATGATTTTATTCTTAAAGAAATGGCAGCCATAGTTGAGAGTCAAAACACACATGGACCTCACATTGTAGACCTCAATGGGCCTGGCCTAATGTGACCTTTTGTCCACTCTTTGGGAAGCCATGCCTGTTAGAGTTCTTCAGAGATTTCATTGAAATGAGCTTCTTCACCATTTAATGTTTGCTGAATGAACTGAAACCCACAGTGCCTCCAACTTCATGCTTGAAAAATGGCTAGATAAATACCATGAAATTTTTGAAATTCCTATGACCAGGTGGCACTGGAGAAACATTGGATGTCCTGTTGCTGATCATGAGTATACCAGACAGTGCCTTGATTTACTGAGTTCATGAAAATGTTGTAGAACAGAGATGCCAGTAAGTTGGAGCCTGCTGAGTAGTGGGTCTAGAGCAATGGTGGGGAGGTGTTTGATAAAACATCCGTGGTTGGGCCATGTTTATCTACCATTGGATTCCAAATGGCTTGTAACTGACATGGTGCAGCCAGCAGACCCTTATATGTAAAGGCATCTTGTTATATGGAGAGTTTTCAGAGGAAAATTAAGAATCAGGTTGATATGGACAAGGGGGCAATGGGGCAAGCTGTGAGAGATAGGAGCCTAGTTGGTGCATTCTCTTGCAGACCCTGACCCACCACACGTGACAGAACTCCCTCCAGCACTGTGTCCCAGTTTACCTCCTAGTATTTCGTGAAACAAATACCAAACTCACAGTGCAGCAGCAAAAACACTACAAAAAGTGGAAGAGGACCAAATGGCTTCACAGTCCACACGGGGAGACACTTAGTCCCCAGTGGCCTCAGTTTACCTACAAAGAGAGGATTCAGCACTGCTTCATCTTGTTCATTGGAAAATAAGAAACCATGTCCTCCAGGTCACATAGATGCAGACCCAGCTTTTATGGTCTCACTACAGAGGAAGCCAAATCTCCTGAAAACAACATATATTTCAAGTGTGGAAGCTCAGAGGCAGTTTCTCAAAAAGTTTTTAGGCCAGCAGAGCTCCATGTTTGTGGAGGGTTTACTCTGTCCCTTAGTTTTGGAAACTCCTCTACCACCTCCAAGGTTGTGAACTCCTGAGCATTTTCCATTCCAGATATGTATTCACTGATTTTGTAACTCTTCTCCTCTAATTGTGTCTTACTTGGGGTGAAGGTAATGTCAAGGCTTTGTTCTGGATGAGAGCGGGAGGATATTTGTGCAGCATATATTTACATACACATTGGATTCATTTTCCAATTTTCCATTCGAAATACTGAATCCCTGACACTAACCCATACCTAGTAGACTCAGACTATTCATCCTAATATAATGGAGAAAATTAACCCAACACATTAGAAATACAAGTACTTCAGAGGATACATGTTGTATAGTTGGACTTGACATTTGCATTATATAAGGTAGGAGTTATAAATCTAGTCAAATTTTAATTGAAATATTCTCCATGTGTTTTTAAACTTAACAAATATGTGAATTCTTGTTTCCCTTTTCTGTAGCCTATTCACACATGTATATTTATATGCATATGTAGAATCCTACCAGGTATCACACGTACATTTTTGTGAGGTGGCTGTCTTGGCAGATACAAATTGTGAGAAGAGTTCACTCCTCCTAAATGCTGTTGGAAATGAAAATTCAACCTATAGGAGAGCGTCCTAGTAGAACAACATTATACATTAACTCATGTTCAGTAAAATAAATATTTTTGCATTTGTGGATGATACATATTTACTGATGAATTTCGATTGGCATTTATATTTTTATTTTTAATGTCTGTGAGTGTTTGTGTTTGTGTGTGTGTGTGTGTGTATATAGATATAGATATAGATATACTCTCCAAATTTTTCAAAATATGAAATATATGCGTCTAATATACACTCTCTAAATTCATTCATGTTTATGTATGTGGATTTATAATCCACTTTTCACAAGATTATAATCAGAAATATTCATCCACCTGAAATACATATTTGTTTCCTAGTACTTAAAACTAACTTCAGTGAATGGTGCATACAAATCCTAATTATTCTACAGTAACTGACCCAGTCTAACATCAATGCAAGTAGACTCCTATGGGACATGATCTGTAATTTGTCATTCATTTGTATTCGACACTGGTACATTATTGTTTCTTCAGTTTTTGCACATCACAGGATATACATTTCATCCACAAGTTCACAAATTAATAAGCATTTGTTTCAACTTTCACCACTTCTTGCTTCAGAACACATGTATTGTCAGGGTTTCTTGACTGGTCTTTTCATGAGACTTCTTTCCAAACACATTATTTTGAATTTCCATAATCATTTTGAAGCAAAACTCACACACTCTTCATGATAAACCTAAACACAAATATTTCCATTACATATATACCTGGTTGGAATGAATGATTGTATATCAATATACGATTTCCTTTAATTTTTCAGATATCAGTTCAATTCATTATTTAAAGTTCAAAAAAGTTATATTATTTATTCACAGTATGGTCTATTCATGCTTTTTCTCTATGTTCCTAGAAACAGGGTACACCTCTTTGTACCCCTGATTCTCATTTTACATCTTCAATATATTACTCCCAGAAATGGTGAAAGAAATACTCATGTCACCTCATTATCACAGTAATATTCTGGACAAAAAATGGAAAGGTCACATTTATGATTGTACCAAAGCCTAAATGGAAAGTGAACATGGATTTCTAAAAAAATCCATGTCCAGGTTGCCTAATGCTGTCAATTGTCAATCCTATTAGTGACTACATATTTGTTTTTTTCCTAATTTATATATTCAAACTCAACCCTGTTGAAAATGTCTAATTCTATCACTCACTTTATACTTTGCCTGATTTTGTAATGTTTCTATTGATATCTGCTTTTCTACATATTTTCCCCAGTTCATCATAGTGACTGACTCTTCATATGTGCTGACATTTACATTCACTCAACAACCGAAAGTCTATTGCTAAAGAACTTTTGGTCCAAATCCTATACTCACTCTTCTTCCTAAACCTACAGACTATCTTCCTAATCCTACTGAATATCCCTTTTTGACTGGATGTTCTCTTCTAAATTCAATCATCCAATGTACAAGGTCCTATGCCATTGTATATCGAATTATCTGAGGCATCTTTGCAGAACATCATTCAAAGCTAAGTATCCCAATCAAGGGCAAAACCCTTCTGGGCTTCAAATCATACCTAGATTTCTGTTTTCCTACTTATATTTCACCTCTATATTCTTGTAAATATTGCAGGTTCCCAATACCATTATTCATCACACAGAATCATTCGTAACCCAAATCAAACCTGTTTTTAACCAGAAGTATACACTGTTCCCTCAATCATTATACAGAAGAGCAGGGACAGAGTGGTTCTTACAATACAGGAAAGTTGGGGACCTTCCACCTGATGAGAACCTCAAATGTCCATGCACAAATGATACCTGGAGAAGTTGTAGGCAGGTATGAAGCACCTGAGAGAGCAAAAGTCATCTTCCATGGCAAACAACCTGGTCAGGATGAAGGGATGTGTCTGAATCTGAATCTCTCTCTTCTTATTGTAGAGAAGATGGACCAAACCAGGCCTGAGAGGAGAGCTGTTCCCGGGTGCCAATGGTGATATACATTCTACCTTATGAAAGTGTCACAGGAAGCGGGGGCAACCTCCATTTTATGTTACCCTTTGAAGCAACTGTTAGGACAAAGTGGTTGCCAAGGCAGCGACCTCATTCAGTTCCAAAGAATGTGACATACCTCATTTCCTTGGTGATGGAACTCTCTGAACTTGGTATCCAAGAAGCCAGGCACCCAGAGGCAGTCCCAGTCCCAGTCCCAGTGGGCTCACTTGTTTGGATTTACCAAGGACAGAGTCAGTTTTCTTGGTACCTAATGATGTGAGGATGGCCAAATGCCAGGAGAGCTCTGAAGATGGACCTTTCCTGAGAAAACAGGTAGTGGCTAACCACTTTTTCCTGACATCTTCACAGAGTTGGTCAAGGAAACAAGATCTGAGAGAAGACAGGCCATTTCGGGGGAACTTAGTATGGCCCACCAGTCAGAGGACACTCCGGATAGTCACAGACCTACTTGGGGGAAGGAGGTGCCTTTGTGGGAGTGGGTGTGGGTTTGTTGTTTTGTCTCATGTTCTGAGAATAGATAGGAAAGGCGGTTTGTTTGGTTTGGAGTGGACAGTTTCTAGTAAGTCATTTGACACAGCGAGTGTTTCTGTTTCTGTGTATCCCACTGTGTCCGTTGTTGTAGACATTAGAAAAGAGAATGCATTAATGGATGAGTCCTGTCTAGTATAAATCATAACAAAATTCATCCTGCCCAATATATGAATGGACTGCAGCTTGTCTTATCGATGTGCAACACCTGCTATCTTTCTAAGTTGTTGTTTTCTTCCTGAATTCTGGCCACTCTCCAGAATAGGCTCATGGATTTGTGTCCAAAATATGTACCACCTCCAAGCTCTGTGACATGGCCATGTACTGGATAGCTGAAGAGAATGGCGAGCATCTCAGAAAACTCAGATATCAGTGTGACCAGGAAAGTCTCAGTGCAGAAACCCTGCTTTGGGCCTTTTGCTTACTTATTGTTGTGTTGCACTGAATCTCAGGAAGGTCTTTGCCTCAGGCCACCCCTTTGTGAAGCCTGAAGAAAACAGTTTTCAAATGGAAATGAATGGGCCTCACCTGTGGCTCTTTGCTTAATTGCTTTGGAAAGGGATGTGTCTTTATCAGCCTCTTGGGCCTGTGTGTGGCTGTGACTTAGATTCTCAGCACCTGATGGATCTTAAGAATGATCCCATGTGAGCTTCCAAAACCAAAATGGCAAAAAATTTCATTCATTGTGGATGAAGTCTCTTGCCTTCCTCTGTTAGGTTCCTGCACTCCATCAAATGACAATAGGGATTCTTTGGGTCAAATGAGTTCTTCAAAGCCCTGCAGAGGTGCTTGTGTTTTCGCATGACTCTAAATCACCTAAAGAATCGATATCTAAAATCAGTAGGCCTCAAATTGGAGAAACAAAGAAGTATTAACGGCAGGCTTATTTGTTCGCTCCTGTTTCAGAGAAATGGTGTCCAGGCTACCCTGACTTTAGGCAAATGAGGGGCAAACGAGCTGATTTTGGACACTGTCTTGGGCTGCGCCCCTCATGGAAACCTCCAGCCAGAGGTTAAGATGATTGACTATATGGAATAAGATGAAGGCCATGTGGGAGTGTTTTGGTTTTAATTTTGGTCATTTGTGTTGCATTGGAAAAAATGACTGGGTCCACGTGAGCTTGAACTCTGGTGTGATTCCCCTTAGAGACTGGGTTTTGGAACTGAACTCAGAGAAGCATTGCCATGAATTTTGTTGGGATTTTAAGAGGCCATGCATGAAAGTCGCTCTTGGAAACTGAGACCTAGGCCCCGGGTGGATTTCCACAGAGGCCTGGGAATCTCAGCAAGGATATCACATGATTTTATTCTTAAAGAAATGGCAGCCATAGTTGAGAGTCAAAACACACATGGACCTCACATTGTAGACCTCAATGGGCCTGGCCTAATGTGACGTTTTCTCCACTCTTTGGGAAGCCGTGCCTGTGAGAGTTCTCCAGAGATTTCATTGAAATGAGCTTCCTCACCATTTAATGTTTGCTGAATGAACTGAAACCCACAGTGCCTCCAACTTCATGCTTGAAAAATGGCTAGATAAATACCATGAAATTTTTGAAATTCCTATGACCAGGTGGCACTGGAGAAACATTGGATGTCCTGTTGCTGATCATGAGTATACCAGACAGTGCCTTGATTTACTGAGTTTCATGAAAATGGTGTAGAACAGAGATGCCAGAAATTTGGAGCCTGCTGAGTAGTGGGTCTAGAGCAGTGGTGGGGAGGTGTTTGATAAAACATCCGTGGTAGGGCCATGTGGATCTACCATTGGATTCCAAATGGCTTGTAACTGACATAGTGCAGCCAACAGACCCTTATATGTAAAGGCATCTTGTTATATGGAGAGTTTTCAGAGGAAAATTAAGAATCAGGTTGATATGGACAAGGGGGCAATGGGGCAAGCTGTGAGAGATAGGAGCCTAGTTGGTGCATTCTCTTGCAGACCCTGACCCACCACACGTGACAGAACTCCCTCCAGCACTGTGTCCCAGTTTAGCTCCTAGTATTTCGTGAAACAAATACCAAACTCACAGTGCAGCAGCAAAAACACCACAAAAAGTGGAGGAGGACCAAATGGCTTCACAGTCCACACGGGGAGACACTTAGTCCCCAGTGGGTCAGTTTACCTACAAAGAGAGGATTCAGCACTGCTTCATCTTGTTCATTGGAAAATAAGAAACCATGTCCTCCAGGTCACATAGATGCAGACCCAGCTTTGATGGTCTCACTACAGAGGAATCCAAATCTCCTGAAAACAACATATATTTCAAGTGTGGAAGCTCAGAGGCAGTTTCTCAAAAAGTTTTTAGGCCAGCAGAGCTCCATGTTTGTGGAGTGTTTACCCTGTCCCTTAGTTTTGGAAACTCCTCTACCACCTCCAAGGTTGTGAACTCCTGAGCATTTTCCATTCCAGATATGTATTCACTGATTTTGTAACTCTTCTCCTCTAATTGTGTCTTACTTGGGGTGAAGGTAATGCCAAGGCATTGTTCTGGATGAGAGCGGGAGGATATTTGTGCAGCATATATTTACATACACATTGGATTCATTTTCCAATTTTCCATTCGAAATACTGAATCCCTGACACTAACCCATACCTAGTAGACTCAGACTATTCATCCTAATATAATGGAGAAAATTAACCCAACACATTAGAAATACAAGTACTTCAGAGGGGACATGTTGTATAGTTGGACTTCACATTTGCATTATATAAGGTAGGAGTTATTAATCTAGTCAAATTTATTTGAAATATTCTCCATGTGTTTTAAACTTAACAAATATGTGAATTCTTGTTTCCTTTTTCTGTAGTCTCTTCACACACGTATATTTATATGCATATATAGAATCCTACCAGGTATCACACGTACATTTTTGTGAGGTGGCTGTCTTGGCAGATACAAATTGTGAGAAGAGTTCACTCCTCCTAAATGCTGTTGGAAATGAAAATTCAACTTATAGGAGAGCGTCCTAGTAGAACAACATTATACATTAACTCATGTTCAGTAAAATAAATATTTTTGCATTTGTGGATGATACATATTTACTGATGAATTTCGATTGGCATTTATATTGGTACTTTTTAATGTCTGTGAGTTGTGTGTGTGTGTGTGTGTGTGTGTGTATAGATATAGATATAGATATAGATATACTCTCCAAATTTTTCAAAATATGAAATATATGTGTCTAATATACACTCTCTAAATTCATTCATGTTCATGTATGTGGATTTATAATCCACTTTTCACAAGATTATAATCAGAAATATTCATCCACCTGAAATACATATTTGTTTCCTAGTACTGAAAACAAACTTCAGTGAATGGTGCATACAAATCCTAATTATTCTACAGTAACTGACCCAGTCTAACATCAATGCAAGTAGACTCCTATGGGACATGATCTGTAATTTGTCATTCATTTGTATTCGACACTGGTACATTATTGTTTCTTCAGTTTTTGCACATCACAGGATATACATTTCATCCACAAGTTCACAAATTAATAAGCATTTGTTTCAACTTTCACCACTTCTTGCTTCAGAACACATGTATTGTCAGGGTTTCTTGACTGGTCTTTTCGTGAGACTTCTTTCCAAACACATTATTTTGAATTTCCATAATCATTTTGAAGCAAAACTCACACACTCTTCATGATAAACCAAAACATAAATATTTCCATTACATATATACCTGGTTGGAATGAATGATTGTATATCAATATACGATTTCCTTTAATTTTTCAGATATCAGTTCAATTCATTATTTAAAGTTCAAAAAAGTTATATTATTTATTCACTCTATTGTCTATTCATGCTTTTTCTCTATGTTCCTAGAAACAGGGTACACCTCTTTGTACCCCCGATTCTCATTTTACATCTTCAATATATTGCTCCCAGAAATGGTGAAAGAAATACTCATGTCACCTCATTATCACAGTAATATTATGGACAAAAAATGGAAAGGTAACACTTATGATTGTACCAAAGCCTAAATGGAAAGTGAACATGGATTTCTAAAAACATCCATGTCCAGGTTGCCTAATGCTGTCAATTGTCAATCCTATTGGTGACTACATATTTGTTTTTTTCCTAATTTATATATTCAAACTCAACCCTGTTGAAAATGTCTAATTCTATCACTCACTTTATACTTTGCCTGATTTCGTAATGTTTCTATTGATATCTGCTTTTCTACATATTTTCCCCAGTTCAACATAGTGACTGACTCTTCATATGTGCTGACATTTTCATTCACTCAACAACCGAAAGTCTATTGCTAAAGAACTTTTGGTCCAAATCCTATACTCACTCTTCTTCCTAAACCTACCGACTATCTTCCTAATCCTACTGATTATCCCTTTTTGACTGGATGTTCTCTTCTAAATTCAATCAACCAATGTACAAGGTCTTATGCCATTGTATATCGAATTATCTGAGGCATCTTTGCAGAACATCATTCAAAGCTAAGTATCCCAATCAAGGGCAAAACCCTTCTGGGCTTCGAATCATACCTAGATTTCTGTTTTCCTACTTATATTTCACCTCTATATTCTTGTAAATATTGCAGGTTCCCAATACCATTATTCATCACACAGAATCACTCGTAATCCAAATCAAACCTGTTTTTAACCCCAAGTATACACTGTTCCCTCAATCATTTTACAGAAGAGCAGGGACAGAGTGGTTCTTACAATACAGGAAAGTTGGGGACCTTCCATCTGATGAGAACCTCAAATGTCCATGCACAAATGATACCTGGAGAAGTTGTAGGCAGGTATGAAGCACCTGAGAGAGCAAAAGTCATCTTCCATGGCAAACAACCTGGTCAGGATGAAGGGATGTGTCTGAATCTGCCTCTCTCTCTTCTTATTGTACAGAAGATGGACCAAACCAGGGCTGAGTGGAGAGCTGTTCCCGGGTGCCAATGGTGATATACATTCTACCTTATGAAAGTGTCACAGGAAGTAGGGGCAACCTCCATCTTATGTTACCCTTGGAAGCAACTGTTAGGACAAAGTGGTTGCCAAGGCAGTGACCTCATTCAGTTCCAAAGAATGTGACATACCTCATTTCCTTGGTGATGGAACTCTCTGAACTTGGTATCCAAGAAGCCAGGCACCCAGAGGCAGTCCCAGTCCCAGTCCCAGTGGGCTCACTTGTTTGGATTTACCAAGGACAGAGTCAGTTTTCTTGGTACCTAATGATGTGAGGATGGCCAAATGCCAGGAGAGCTCTGAAGATGGACCTTTCCTGAGAAAACAGGTAGTGGCTAACCACTTTTTCCTGACATCTTCACAGAGTTGGTCAAGGAAACAAGATCTGAGAGAAGACAGGCCATTTCGGGGGAACATAGTATGGCCCACCAGTCAGAGGACACTCCGGATAGTCACAGACGTACTTGGGGGAAGGAGGTGCCTTTGTGGGAGTGGGTGTGGGTTTGTTGTTTTGTCTCATGTTCTGAGAATAGATAGGAAAGGCGGTTTGTTTGGTTTGGAGTGGACAGTTTCTAGTAAGTCATTTGACATGGCGAGTGTTTCTCTTTCTGTGTATCCCACTGTGTCCGTTGTTGTAGACATTAGAAAAGAGAATGCATTAATGGATGTGTCCTGTCTAGTATAAATCTTCCCATAATTCATCCTGCCCAATATATGAATGGACTGCAGCTTGTCTTATCGATGTGCAACACCTGCTATCTTTCTAAGTTGTTGTTTTCTTCCTGAATTCTGGCCACTCTCCAGAATAGGCTCATGGATTTGTGTCCAAAATATGTACCACCTCCAAGCTCTGTGACATGGCCATGTACTGGATAGCTGATGAGAATGGCGAGCATCTCAGAAAACTCAGATATCAGTGTGACCAGGAAAGTCTCAGTGCAGAAACCCTGCTTTGGGCCTTTTGCTTACTTATTGTTGTGTTGCACTGAATGTCAGGAAGGTCTTTGCCTCAGGCCACCCCTTTGTGAAGCCTGAAGAAAACAGTTTTCAAATGGAAATGAATGGGCCTCACCTGTGGCTCTTTATCAGCCTCTTGGACCTGTGTGTGGCTGTGACTTAGATTCTCAGCACCTGATGGATCTTAAGAATGATCCCATTTGAGCTTCCAAAACCAAAATGGCAAAAAATTTCATTCATTGTGGATGAAGTCTCTTGCCTTCCTCTGTTAGGTTCCTGCACTCCATCAAATGACAATAGGGATTCTTTGGGTCAAATGAGTTCTTCAAAGCCCTGCAGAGGTGCTTGTGTTTTCGCATGACTCTAAATCACCTAAAGAATCGATACCTAAAATCAGTAGGCCTCAAATTGGAGAAACAAAGAAGTATTAACGGCAGGATTATTTGTTCACTCCTGGTTCACAGAAACGGTGTCCAGGCTACCCTGACTTTAGGCAAATGAGGGGCAAACGAGCTGATTTTGGACACTGTCTTGGGCTGCGCCCCTCATGGAAACCTCCAGCCAGAGGTTAAGATGATTGACTATATGGAATAAGATGAAGGCCATGTGCGAGTGTTTTGGTTTTAATTTTGGTCATTTGTGTTGCATTGGAAAATATAACTGGGTCCACGTGGGCTTGAACTCTGGTGTGATTCCCCTTAGAGACTGGGTTTTGGAACTGAACTCAGAGAAGCATTGCCATGAATTTTGTTAGGATTTTAAGAGGCCACGCATGAAAGTCCCTCTTGGAAACTGAGACCTAGGCCCCGGGTGGATTTCCACAGAGGCCTGGGAATCTCAGCAAGGATATCACATGATTTTATTCTTAAAGAAATGGCAGCCATAGTTGAGAGTCAAAACACACATGGACCTCACATTGTAGACCTCAATGGGCCTGGCCTAATGTGACCTTTTGTCCACTCTTTGGGAAGCCTGCCTGTGAGAGTTCTCCAGAGATTTCATTGAAATGAGCTTCCTCACCATTTAATGTTTGCTGAATGAACTGAAACCCACAGTGCCTCCAACTTCATGCTTGAAAAATGGCTAGATAAATACCATGAAATTTTTGAAATTCCTATGACCAGGTGGCACTGGAGAAACATTGAATGTCCTGTTGCTCATTATGAGTATACCAGACAGTGCCTTGATTTACTGAGTTTCATGAAAATGGTGTAGAACATATTTGTGTATGCAAATATGTGCTACACAAAATCTTCCTACTCTCATTCACAACAATACCTTGACACTATCTTTGCCCCAAGTAAGACAAAATAAAAGAAGAAGAGTTAGAAAATCTGTGAATACATATCAGGAATGGAACATGATTGCGAGTTCACAATCTTGGAGGTGGTAGAGGAGTTTCCAAAAGTAAGGGACAGGGTAAATATTGCACAAATATGGAGATGTGCCAGCCTAAAGACTTCTGGAGAACCTGCCTCTGAGGTTGGCCACTTGAAGTATATGTTGTTGTCAGGACCTATGGCTTCCTTTCTAGTGAGACCACCAAAGCTGGGTCTCCATCTATGTGACCTGCAGAACATGGTTTCTTATTTTCCAAAGAAAGTGAGGCAGCAAGGCTGAATTCTCTCTTTGTAAGTAAACTCTTGCCACTGAAGGCTAAGTGTGGCCCCGTGTGGACTGTGAAGCCATTTGGTAATCCTCCACTTTTCATGGTGTTCTTGCTGCTGCACTGGGAGTTTGGTATTGGCTTCAGGAAATACAAGAAATTCAACTGGGTCACAGTGCTGGAGGGAGATCTGTCACGTGTTGTGCGTCAGGGTCTGCAGGAGAATGCACCAACCAGGCTTCTATCCCACATAGCTTGCCCCCTTGACCATAGCAACCTGATTCTGAACATTGACCTGAAACCTCTCCATTCAACAAGATGCCTTTACATACAAGGGTCTGCTGGCTGCACCATGTCAGTTACAAGCCTTTTGGCAGATCCACATAATCCCAACACAGAAGTTTTATCACAGACCTGCAAAACATTCCTCTAGGCCCACTACTCAACAGACTTTAACTTATTTGCATCACTGTTCTACACCATTTTCATGAAACCCAGTCAATCAAGGCACTGTCTGGTACACTCATGATCAGCAACAGGAAATCCAAAGTGTATCCAGTGACACCTGGTGATGGGAATTTCAAATTTTTATGATGTTTATCTAGCCATTTTTCAAGGATGAGGTTGGAGGCACTGTGGGATTTAATTCATTCTGGAAACATCAAATGGTGAAAAAGCCCATTTCAATGAAACATCTGGAGAACTCTCACAGACAAGACTTCCCAAAGAGTGGCCAAATGATCAAATGAAGCCAGGCCCATTGAGGTCTACAATGTGAGGTCCATGTGTGTGTTTACTCTCAACTATGGCTGTCAAGTCTTAAAGAATAAAATCATGTGATATTCTGGCTCAGATTCCCAGTGCTCTGTGGGAAGCCCCCTGGACCTAGATCTCAGTTTCCAAAGGCCACTACCATGTGTGGCCTCCAAAAATCCCAACACAATTCATGGCAATACATCTCTGCAGTAATTTCCAAACTCAGTCTCTAAGAAGACTCACACCAGAGTTCAAGCCAAGGTGGACCCAGTCATCTCTTCCATCAGCCAAACAAATGACCACAATTAAAACCAAAATACTCCCACATGGCTCTCAACTACTTCCACATAGACACTCATCATTACCTCTGGCTGGAAGTTTCCATGAGGGGCGCAGCTGAAGACAGTATCCAAAATATGCTCCCTACCCTCATTTGTCTAAAGTCAGGGTGGCTTGACAACCTATCTGTGAACAAGGAGTGATCAAATAGGCCTGCCATTAATACTGCTCTGCTTCTCCAATTTGAGCCTAATGTCTGTGGTGTTTAGATTCTTTATGTGAATTGGAGTCATGGGCTTTGAAAAACTTTTTGAACCAAAGGATACCTATTCTCACTTGATGGGAATCAGGAACCTTACAGAGGAAGGCGAGGGACTTCATCCACAAGACTGCTCTTTTTCCATTTTGGTTTTGGATGCACACATGAGATCTTTCCTTAGATTCATCAGGTGGTGAGAATCTAAGTCACAGCCTCACACAGGGCCAAGAGGCTGATTCAGACACATTCCTTTCCATGGCAATTAAGCAAAGAGCCACAGGTGATGCTCATTATTTTCCATTAGAAAACTGTTTTCTTCAGGCTTCACAAAGGGGTGGACTGAGGCAAAGACCTTCCAGACATTCAGGGCAACGGAACAATAGGTAAACAAAAGGCCCAAATCAGTGTTTCTCCACTGACACTTTACTGGTCACACTGATATCTGAGTTTTCTGAGTTCCTCTCCATTCCCTTCATCTATCCAGTACAAGGCCATGTTACAGAGTTTGGAGGTGGTACATATCTTTTACACAAAACCATGAGCCTATTCTTGAGAGTGGCCAGAATTCAGGAAGAAAACAGGAACTTAGGAAGATAGCAGGTATTGCCCATTCATAAGGAAAGTCGTAGTCCATTCATAAATTTGGCAGGATGAATGCTGAGAAGCTTTCTACTAGACAGAACACATCCATTGATGCATTCTCTTTTCTAATGTCTATAACCACAGACACAGTGGGATACACAAACCCACAACCACACCCACAAAGGCAACACTTTCCTCCAAGTTGGTCTGTGACTATCCAGAGTGTCCTCTGACTGGTGGGCCATACTATGTTCCCCAAAATTGCTTGTTCTGTCTCAAATCTGCTTTCCTTTGCCAACTCTTGAAGTAGTCAGGAGTCAGCGGTGAGCCAATACCTGCTTTATCAGGAAAGAACCATCTTCAGAGCTTCCCTGGCATTTGGCCATCCTCACATCAGTAGGTAAGTGCCATAGCCCGGCTGGCTGGGCAAAATAACCGGGGGGGTGACGAACAACTTGTGTAGACTGATGCAGCAGGCCTGGAAGCCGTTTATTGTTGAATAAGAGCGGTATTTATACATTTTACACAGCCTATCTAATTAGCATGAAATAGATACAGCAGTCAAACAATAAGGAATCTCCACACTTAATGGCTCGCTTTTGTTACTTCACAAACCACTCCCTCTGGCATTTTGCCAGGCGCCATCCAGACTTCTTTACAGGCTCTAACATTTCTCTGGCAAAATAACAGGTGCCAATCTGACTTGTTTACAGACGTTAACATTTCCCCCTTTTGTTTAATTTAAATAAGGACCATAGTGTTTTTTACAGAAACACCATAAATAACCTGCTAGAAACAGAAAGGGAGGATACAAAATGTTACAATACCAATCCAATTGATGGCTCCATGCAAGAAGTCCTTGGAAAACTTATACCAGCAATGACACCGTTAGCAAAGATACCGAGTTACAAGTTGTTGTAGATTACAGTCTGTTGTCTCAGTCCAGATAAAGCAGTGTCTCAATAGATTAACTCAGAGTTCAGGTAAATCACAGTCCAGGTAAGTTCTCCAGGCAGCTAGCTTAAGTTGTAGTAGCAGAAACAGCGATAGCTCCGAAGTCTCCTCGGGTTCTCAGCCGAAGTTTCCTCCAGTTCTCAGCAACATTGTAAATTCTTCCACCTTTGTTTTCACCGGCACTTGGACGAAGGCAGGAACTCCGGATGGCTAAAGAAAATCCTGTAGCATTTCACTAAGAAAACAACCTTCTGAACAATTTTAGTACATTATCTCAAGGTTTTTTACATTTGAAATAAGCCTTAATAGTACTCATTACTCATCAGCCTGCAGGTGTGGGAGACCCATTGTAGTTACTGGCCTTGGAAATGATCAAACTTCAGGGATGCCAGTGGCATCTTCTGCCAGCTGTAGCATCCTGGGCAGCCCCAGATGGCCCCAGGGAGAGTCCTGGGCTCAAACTTCTTCCGGGCACAGGGAGCAAAACCCTGCGAGACTGTGCCTCCAGGTCAGGTCTAGATTTGGGCTCACAGTGGTGATCCGCTCCCCCGGGCAGGGGGGCGGGGAAGAGCCCTCAACTGCCTCTTGGAAAATTCTTACTGCGCCATGATCGGCTTGGGCAGGTGGCAGCCGCCTTGTCATTTCACGCACCCTCCAGTATCGAAAAGTATTCAGTAATAGCCTTTTGCTGCAACTTTTTTCCTGATAATCCTTCTTCTTCTGAACTTTCTTTTTCTTTCTGACTAGAGTTTCTGGGCTTTTATCAACACATGCCCTAACTATTCTTGGTTCCACTGGGGTGCCTTTTTCTCTTATCAATTTACTTCTCACCCCTTCCATATTTTCATCACAAAGACAATACAACATTTCAAGACAAAACAAGACACAAACATACTGCATCAATCTTCTCCATTTTCTCGAAATGGTCATTTTTCCTATCGCCCTATCTGCCTAGGGACGAGCAGATTGCTCCCGTCCTATCTATGGACAGAAAGCTTTTTTCGACCCTTACCCGTGAGTGTCCCAGGGCTCCCCGTAACGGGCCACCATCTGCCGCAGTCCCGCTGCAGCAGAATAACCTGGGGGGTGACGAATAACTTGTGTATGTTGATGCAGCAGGAATGAGAGCCGTTTATTGTAAGATCTGAGCGATATTTATACATTTTACACAGCCTATCTCATTAGCATAAAATAGATACAGCAGTCAACCAATAAGGAATCTTCACACTTAATGGCTCGCTTTTGTTACTTCACACACCACTCCCTCTGGCATTTTGCCAGGCACCATCCAGACTTGTTTACAGACTCTAACATTTCTCCAGCAAAATAACAGGTGCCAATCTGACTTGTTTACAGACCTTAACAGGTAAGAAGAAAGACTGACTCTGTCTTTGGTAAATTCAAACAAGTGAGACCACTGGGACTGGGATTGGTAATGGCTCTGGGTGCCTGGCTTCCTGGATCCCAAGTTCAGAGACTTTCATCACCAAGGAAGTGAGGTGTGGTCACTTCTTTCAGGAACTGAATGAGGTCACTGCCTTGGCTACCACTTTGTCCTAACAGTTGCTTCCAAGGGTTCCATGAGATGGAGGCTGCCCCTACTTCCTGTGACAATTTCATATGTTAGAATGGTATATCAACCATACGCACCTGGGAAGAGCTTTCCACACAGGCCTGGTTTGGTCTACTCTACATTAAGAAGAGTGAGGCTGATTCAGACACATTCCTTCATCCTTCCAGGTTGTTTGCCATGGAGATGTCTTTTGCTCTCTCAGGTCCTTCATAGCTGCCTACATCTTCTCCAGAGATCATTTCTGCACGTACCTTTGATGTTCTCAGCAGGTGGAAGATCCCATACATTCTTGTATTGTAAGACAAACACTGTCGCTGCTCTTCAGCAAAGTTAGATTGAGGGAACAGTGTATGATTAGTGTTATTAACATGTTCGATATGGTTTAGGAACCATTCTGCTGCATGAATAATGGTATTGGGAACCTGTGATATTTACAAGAATATAGAGGTGAAATATATGTACGAAAACAGAAATCTAAGTAAGATTTGAAGCCCAGAAGGTCATTTGTCCCTTGATTGGGATACTTAGCGTTGAATTACATTCTGCACAGATGTTTCAGATAAATCGATATAAAATGGCATAGGACCTTTCACCTTGGATGATTGAATGTAGAAGAGAACATCCAGTCAAAAAGTGATAGTGGGTAGGATTAGGAAGATAGTCGGTAGGTTTAGGAAGAAGAATGAGTGTAGGATTTGGAACAAAAGTTCTTTAGAAGTAGGGTATCGCTAAGAGAGTGAATGTAAATATCAGCACATGTGACGAGGAAGTCACAATGATTAACTGGGGAAAATATGTAGGAAAGCAGATATCAATAGAGACATTACAAAATCAGGCAAAGTATAAAGTGAGTGACAGGATTAGACATTTTCAACATGGTTGAGTTTGAATATATAATCTTTGGAAGAAACAAATATGTAGTCACCAATAGGATTTTCATTTGAGAGCATTAGGCAACCTGGACATGGATGTTTTTAGTAATCCATGTTCACTTTCCATTTAGGTTTTGTACAATCATAAGTGTGACCTTTGCTTTTTGTGTCCAGAATATTACTGTGATAAAATGTATATGTAGATCAGGTGACATGAGTATTTCTTCCACCATTTCTGGGAGCTATATTTTGAGGACGTATAAATTAGTATTGGGGGTACAAAGAGGTGTACCTGTGTCTATGAATATAGAGATAATTCGTGAATAGACTGTACTGTGAATAAATAATATAACTGGTTCCACTTTAAATAATGGATTGAATTGATATCTGAAACTAAGTAAGAAATCTTATATTTATATAGAACCATTCATTCCAACCAGTTACACATCTAATGGTAATATTAGTGTTATGGTTTATTGTGACGGGTTTGTGAGTTTTGCTTCAAATGTGATAATGGAAATCGAAAATAATGTGTTTGGAAAGAAGTCTCATGAAAAGAGCAGTCAAGAAACATGGAGGAATACATGTGTTCTCAAGCAGGAAGTGATTGAAAGTGAAACAAATGCCTATAAATTTGCGAAATTTTGATGAGACATATATGCTATGATGTGCATAAACTGAAGAAATAGTAATGTACCAGTGTTGAATAAAAATGAACGTCAAAATGCACATCATGTCTACTTGCATTGATGTTCAACTGGGTCAGTTACTGTAGAAATATTAGGATTTTGGGGGGGGATTAATAATACAATTTATTTTAGCACTAGCATGCCACAGAATGTAGAGGAAAGATCAATGGATTTTTAGTTATAGCACTAATAATCTAACATTTAGTGACTATTTTGGATAGTCTAAAATTACATAAGGCTATGTAACATAATTTTTTTTATTTAACATTCATCAAAGCTTGGAATTTTCATAATATTTCTTCTTTTTTCTTTTTTATTTTTTCAGTTGTTGATTGACCTTCATTTTGTTTATTTGTATGTGGTGCTGAGAATAGAACCATGTGCCTTACACATGCTAGAAAAGCATGTTACCACTGAGCCACAAACCCAGCCCCTCCACTTTTATCTTAACATCATACACTCATGTCCCTCTTCTTTACTCACTTTCTTCCCCATTTTCCCCCTTCTCTCCCTTCCTTTTTCGTTTCCCCTCCATATCTATTTTTCTCTCATGTCATTACAAACAGTAGTATGCTATGAAATTTAAGTTTAAGACTGTTTTTTATAGTCATTCTTTTTCTTGAGAAAATCTAAAAATTATAATCACCTGATAGATATATTACAATACATTTATTACACATATGTATCTATATTCATGCATATGCATTACATATATTATATATATATACATATATATTTAAAAGTACTTTGACTTTCCTGTTAGAAATAATATAGACCAAGTCTTTCTTAATTCTCAATTCTTCCATAATTAACATCTTACAGTGAAAATCAAATAAACATATTTAAGTAAAAAGGTATCATTCTTATTTATCAATACTGATAATTTAAGGTTTTATATCACATTAAGCTGTAATATGGCATATTAACTCTTATGAATTAGAGAAATTTTATTTGAACAACCTATTATTTAAGGACCATATGCACTGACATTTTAAATGGCGTTCTTGTGATTTCTATTTCTATCAATTGTGTATTAATTGCCAAATACTTATTTTAGTACTTTTCATGTTCATAATTGATATAAAGTCAATTGTTTAATTCTTCTTGTAAGTAGTTACTTATTACAGTAGGGACATTATTAATAATACAACATCTTTATAAGAAAAATGGTACAAATTTATTTTCATGCAAAATTAAGAATAATTGCATGCTCTAAATGTTTGATTGTTGATACTTATAATAAAGAGCTTTTGATGAGTCTCTTCCCCAGTAAAACATAAAATGCAAAGATAATGTCCAAATAAAGATAAGAAAAATACACATTATCACCTAGAAACTATTAAATAAAAGATGAAAAGAACAATCCAGCACATTGTACGAACTTGTCAGATGAGGTAGTATTCTGGAAGAATAGCCTAAGACTAGACCTTGTCCATGTCAAAATATTCACGAAAAAAATGAAGTATGAAAAGTGTAGAAAATGCTATGAATTTTTCATGAAGATAGGTGAATTATCCTTTCATCTCAATTTATGTGCATTTTCTGGTAAAATAAATTTGTGATATTTACAACTACACAAAACAAAGTTTCTGCATAGCAAAATGAATACATCTGAACCCATTTTTAGCTGATTTCTTCCCACTAAATTTGAAACCTTTATTTATTTATTTATTTATTTTTATTGGTTGTTCAAAACATTACAAAGCTCAAGATATATCATCTTTCATACATTTGACTCAATTGGGTTATGAACTCCCATTTTTTCCCCAAATACGAATTGTAGAATCACATCGGTTACACATTCACACTTTTACATAATGGCATATTAGTGACTGTTGTATTCTGCTACCTTTCCTATCCCCTACTATCCACCCTCTCCTCCCCTCCCATCTTCCCTCTCTACCTCATCTGCTATTGTTCAATTCTCTCCATTGTTTCCCCCCCACTTCCCCTCACAACATTTTATATGCGATTTTGTGTAACATTGAGGGTCTCCTACAATTTTCATAAGCTTTCCCTTCTCTCTCCCTTTCTCTCCCCCCATTCGTCTTTGTTTAATGTTAATATTTTCCTCATGCTCTTCCTCCCTGTTCTGCTCTTATTTGCTCTCTTTATATCAGAGAAGACATTTGGCATTTATTTTTTAAGGACTGGTTAGCTTCGCTTAACATAATATGCTCTAATGCCATCCATTTCCCTGCAAATTCTATGATTTTGTCATTTTTGTGCTGTGTAATACTCCATTGTGTATAGATGCCACATTTTTTTATCCATTAATCTATTGAAGGGCATCTAAGTTGGTTCCACAGTCTAGCTATTGTGAATTGTGCCGCTATGATCATTGATGTGGCAGTATCCCTATAGTACGCTCTTTTAAGATCCTCAGGGAACAGTCCAAGAAGGGTGATAGCTGGGTCAAATGGTGGATCCATTTCCAGCTTTCCCAGGAATATCCATACTTCTTTCAAAATTGGCCTCACCAATTTGCAGTCCCACCAGCAGTGTACAAGTGTACACTTTTCCCCACATCCTCGCCAACACTTATTGTTGTTTGACTTCATAATGGCTGCTCATCTTACTGGAGTAAGATGGTATCTTAAGGTGGTTTTGATTTGCATTTCTCAGACTGCTAGAGATGGTGAGCATTTTTTCATGTACTTGTTGATTGATTGTATGTCCTCCTCTGTGAAGTGTCTGATTAGGTCCTCGGCCCATTTGTTGATTGGGTTATTTGTTATCTTATTGTTTAATATTTTGAGTTCTTTGTATATTTTGCATATTAGGGCTCTATCTGAAGTGTGAGGGGTAAAAATTTGTTCCCAGGATGTAGGCTCTCTATTTACTTCTCTTATTGTTTCTCTTCTTGAGAAAAAAACTTTTTAGTTTAAGTAAGTCCCATTTGTTTTTTTCTTGTTATTAACTCTTGGGCTATTGATGTCTTATTAAAGAATTTGGAGCCTGACCCCACAGTATATAGATCGTAGCCAACTTTTTCTTCTATGAGACGCAGTGTCTCTGATTTGATATCTAGCTCCTTGATCTATTTTGATTTAACTTTGTGCATGGTGAGAAAACGGGATTCAGTTTCATTTTGTTGCATATGGATTTCTAATTTTCCCTGCACCATTTGTTGAAGATGCTATCCTTCATCCATTGCATGTTTATAGCCACTTTATCAAATATAAGAAAGTTGTAATTTTGTGGATTGGTTTCTCTGTCCTCCATTCTATACCATTTGTCCACCTGCCTGTTTTCATACCAGTACCACACTGTTTTTGTTACTATTGCTTTGTAGTAAAGTTTGAACTCTGGTATCGCTATACCTCCCGATTCACACTTCCTGCTTAGAATTTCTTTTGCTATTCTGTGTCTTTTGTTTTTCTATATGAATTTCATGATTGCTTTATCATTTCTACAAGAAATGCCATTGGGATTTTGATTGGCATTGCGTTAAACCTGTATAGAACTTTGGGTAATTTCGCCATTTTGATGAATTTAGTTCTGCCTATCCATGAACAGGGTACATTTTTCCATCTTCTAAGATCTTTTTCTATCTCTCTCTTTAGGGTTCTGTGGTTTTCACCTCTTTTGTTAGGTTGATTTCCAAGTATCTTATTTTCTTTGAGGATATTGTGAATGGAGTGGTTTTCCTCATTTCAATTTCAGAAGTTTTGTTGCTGATATACAGGAATGCCTTTGATTTATGCGTGTTGGTTTTATATCCTTCATTTATTAACTCTAGCAGTTTCTTTGTAGACCATTTTGGGTCTGTTAAATATATTACCATGTCATCCACAAATAGCGATAATTCAAGTTCTTCTTTTCCTATTTTTATGCCTTTAATTTCTTTTGTCTGTCTAATTTCTCTGGCTAGTATTTCAAGAACTAAATTGAATAGACGTGGTGATAGAGGGCATCCCTGTCTTGTTCCAGATTTCAGAGGGAATGCCTTCAGTTTTCTCCATTTAGGATGATCCTAGCCTGAGGTTTAGCATATATAGCTTTTACAATGTTGAGGTAAGTTCCTGTTATTTCTAGTTTTTCTAGTGTTTTGAACATAAAGGGATGCTGAACTGTGTCGAATGTTTTTACTACATCTATCGAGATGATCATATGGTTCTTGTCCTTAAGTCTATTGATGTGGTGAATAGCATTTATTGATTTCCGTATATTGAACCAGCCTTGCATTCCAGGGAAGAATCCTACTTGATCATGGTGCACAACTATTTTGATATGCTTTTGGATTCAATTCACACGGATTTCATTGAGAATTTTTGCATCCAAGTTCATTAGAGATATTGGTTGTAGTTTTCTTTTTTGAAGTGTCTTTGTCTGGTTTTGGGATCAGGGTGATTTTGGACTCCGAGAATGAATTTGGAAGCGCTCCTTATTTTTCTATTTCTTGATATAGCTTGAAAAGTATTGGTACTAATTCTTCTTTGAAGGTTTTTTTGAACTCTGCTCTATACCCATCAGGTCCAGGGCTTTTTTTGGTTGGTAGTATTTTGATGGCTTCTTCTATTTCTTCCTTTGTTTTTGGTCTGTTTAAATTGTGTGTGTCTTCCTGTCTGAATCTGGGCAGATCGTATGACTTAAGAAATTTGTCGATATTTTAACTATCTTCTATTTTATTGGAATATAGGGTTTCAAAATACTTTCTAATTATCTTCTGTATTTGTGTACTGTCTGTTGTGATATTGTCTTTTTCATTCCATATGTTAGTAATTTCAGTTGTCTCTCTTCTTCTCATGCTTAGCATGGCTAAGGGCCTGTAAATCTTATTTATTTTTTCAAAGAACCAACTTTTAGTTTTATCAATTTTTTCAATGATTTTTTTTGTTTCAATTTCGTTGATTTCTGCTCTAATTTTAATTATTTCTTGTCTTCTACTACATTTGCTGTTGTTTTGCTCTTCCTTTTCTAGGTTTTTGATGTGTACTGTGAGTTTATTTATTTGTTGTTTTATTCTTTTTTTGAGGAAAGAACTCCAAGAAATGAATTTCGCTCTTAAAACTGCCTTCTTTGTGTCCCATAGATTCCAGTACGATGTATCTGTATTGTCATTTGATTCTAAAAATATTTTTATCTCCTCCTTTATGTCTTCTGTAACCCATTGATCATTCAGTAGAATATTGTTCATTTTCCATGTGATGTAGGATTTTTCCTTCCTTCTTTTATCATTGATTTCCAGTTTCATTCCATTATGATCAGATATGGTGCATGGTATTTTCTCCACGCCTTTATATTTACTAAGAGTTGCCCAATGGCATAATATATGGTCTAACTTGGAGTAGGATCCATGTGCTGCTGAGAATAAAGTGTATCCACTTGATGATGTTTGATGTATTCTATATATGTCGGTTACGTCAAGGTTATTGATTGTGCTGTTGAATTCTATAGTTTCTTTATTCAGTTTTTTATAGAGGATCTGTCTAATGGCGAGAGCGGTGTGTTGAAGTCACCCATAATTATTGTGTTGTAGTCTATTTGACTCTTGAACTTGAGGCGAGTTTGTTTTATGAGCATTGCAGCTCAATTGTTTGGTGCATACCAATTGATAATTGTTATGTCTTGTTGGTGGATGGTTCCTTTTAACAATATATAGTGTCCTACTTTATCCCTTTTGATTAATGTAGGTTTGAAGTTGATTTTATATGATATGAGTATGGCCACTCCTGCTTGCTTCCGAGGGCCATATGAGTGGTATGATTTTTCCCAACCTTTCACTTTCAGCCTGTGTATGTCTTTACCTTTCATATGAGTCTCTCGAAGGCAGCATATTGTTGGATTTATTTTTTTGATCCAGGTTACTAGCCTATGTCTCTTGATTGGTGAGTTTAGATTTTTAACATTTAAGGTTACAATTGAAATATGATTTGTACTTCCAGTCATGTTTATTTATTTATTTATTTTAATTTGTGTAGTTTTTACTTTTTGGTTTTTTTCTTACCCCTTTACTGAGATACCTCCCGCTGTTAGTTTTGGGCACTATTTTTCAATTCCTCTTCTTGTAGTATTTTGCTCAAAATGCTTTGCAGTGCTGGTGTTCTGTCTGCGAATTCTTTTAGCTTTTATTTATCAGGAAGGACTTAATTTCATTGTCAAATCTGAAGCTTAATTTTGTTGGATACAGTATTCTTGGTTGGAATCCATTATTTTTCAGTGTTTGAAATACATTGTTCAAAGATCTTCTCGCTTTCAATGTCTGTGATGAAAAATCAATTGTTAACCTTATTGGTTTACCCCTGAATGTTATCTGCCTACTTTCTTTCGTAGCTTTTAATATTCTCTCCTTGTTCTGTATGTTGGCTATCTTCATAATTATATGTCTTGGAGTTTGTCTATTATGGTTTTGAATGTTTGAGGTCCTGTAGGCTTCCAGGATATGGCAATCCATTCCATCTTTCATCTCTGGGAAGTTTTCTAGAATTATTTCATTTAATATGTTGTTCATTCATTCGGTTTGAATTTCTATGCCTTCTTCTATCCCGATGACTCCCAATTTTGTTTTTTTTATGACATCCCATATCTCTTGAATAGTTGCTCATGGGATTTAAGCATGTTTTCTGTGTTGACTATATTCTTTTCAAGTTGACAAACTTTGTCTTCATTATCTGATGTTCTGACTTCTACTTGATCTAGTCTATTTGTAATATTCTTGTTTGAGTTTTTAATTTGGTTTATAGTTTCCTGCATTTCTAGAATTACTGTATGATTTTTTAAAAGATCTCTATCTCCTGGTAAAGCTTGTTCTTTGCCATTTGAATTTGTTTGTTTAATTCATTTTCGAAATGTACTTTTATCCTTAGACTTGCTGCCTCATGTCTTCTCTCTTATTCCTTTCCATCTGAGTTAGGTATGACTTAAGTTTTTTCCCTATCCCTGTTTCTGATGCTTCTAGGTTCTCCTGTAGTATTAAGTTGTCCTTCATTGTTTGTACATCTTGTTTTCCCTTGTTTTTTCATGTTGTTCACGTCATTTTCCAGCTCTATTTGATTGCTGTGTTTCTGCTCTCTTCCATAGATTTGTTATGGGTTTATATATCTCTGTTTTCTCTCCTTTGTGTTGGTAGACTATGCCTGCTTAAGTGGATTCCGCTGTTAAGGAATTCTGACGGCCGAGCTCCAGTGATGTCACCTCTCTGCTGTGGTGGGCCCCAGGCTCCTTGCCGGAGGGTCCGAATTGGGTGGGTGGACTGGATTGTCTCTGGTTGGTTTCAGCTCCCGGTCGCTGGCAGGCCGGCAGTCTCCAGCCACCCAGTAGCGTGGGCAGCTTGTGGTCTGTCTTCAGCTGGTGGGTGATCTCTTGCCACACAGTTGCGCGTTCGGTCGCCGGCAGGCGCGCGTTCTCCAGCCGTCAAGACATAGCGTCAGCAGGTGGGCTGGCGCCAGCAGGAAGGTGGTCTCCCGTTGCCCAGTCACACTGGCAGTGGGCCGGCGTTCTCCAGCCAGCCAGTCAGGAGGGCCTGGCCTCTAGTCCCCTGGTTTATCCTGCTAGTCCTGATTTCTCCTGCTAGACCAGATTTCTCCTGAGTGATGCTTCTTGGCAGCTCAAACTGTTCTCTGGGTCTGCCGTTTGTTGGGTGGGGAGGGTGTCTATTGGGAACCCTGGAACTCTATTGTTTTAATTTTTTTCGCTTGCCCATCGCCCCGCACTGGCTAGACAAGTTTCATTTTTGCCGCTGATGGGAAGGGGAGATGAAGGTCAGGTGCCTCTAGTTTTCCCCCAGTCTTTATGCAGACTTGCTCTGATTATTCCTCCCCCAAAAGCCTAGGAGATATTTTATGCGAATTCCCCTCTGTATGTGAGATGAGCTGAGAAACACACACCTGTTTTATTCTTGCAATCTGTCAGGGAGTGGTGGTGGTTACTTCAGCTCTCCAAGATGGTGGCTGTTGGTTTCCTTTGTGGAGTTTCTGCTTTGGGGCATAGAAATGTACTGCTAACTTTCCCGTCTGAAATCCTGAATTCAGCTGGGGGCTCAGTGGATGCTCAGCCAGCAGGATTCCACAGAATCCGCAGCAACGTTTCTCCCTGCTTGCTGGTCGCTTCTGGGTGGTGCCTCACCATTTGTAGACACAGGGCAGGTCACGCGGATCAATCAGAATGGATCTCCAGTTGCACAAGTGGCTTGTGTTTGAGACTCAATTACCGGACCTCGGTGGTGGAAATCATTCTTCTAGGTTTCGGTAAACACCCATTTTCCTGTAAGATCCTAACAAGATAGTTTTTCATTGCTCTAACTCGTTATTCACTTGCGCAGTGGCAGGGTACACTGGGTGTGATACACTGTCTTCACAGCCATCTTGCAATGCCGAAATATTAGGATTTGGATGCACCATTTACTGAAAACTGTTTCAGTACTAGGAAAAAATATGTATTTCAGGTGGATGAATATTTCTGAGAATAATTTTTTAAAAATTGGATTATAAATCCACATACATGAATATGAATGAATTCCACATACATGAATATGAATGAATTTAGGGAGTGCAAAATAAGACACAAATATTTCATATTTTGAAAAATCTGGAGAGTATATATATATATATATATATATATATATATACACACACACACACACACACACAGACATTAAAAACTAGCAATATATATGCCAATCAAAATTCATCATGAAATACATATCATCCACAGACCCAAAAATATTCATATACTGAACATGGATTTATGTATAATGTTGTTCAACTAGGAGGCTTACCCATAGGTTGAATTTTCAGTTCCAACAGCATTTAGGAGGAGTGATCTCTTCTCACAATTTGTATTTGCCAAGTCAGTCACCTCACAAAAATGTACGTGTGATACCAGGTACAATTCTATATGTGCATATAAAATTACATGTGCTGAATAGGCTACAGAGAAAAGGAGACAGGAATTCACATATTTGTTAACTTTCAAAACACACGGAGAACTATTTCAACAAAAAAAATGACTAGATTTATAACTCCTACCCTATATAATGCAACAGGCAATTCCAACTATACACCATGCCTCCTCTGAACTGCTTGTATTTCTATTCTGTTTTGGTTATTATTCTCTATCATATTACGATTAGTAGTCAGAGTCTAGTATGGTAGGGGTTAGAGTCAGGGATTCAGTATTTCGAATGGAAATTTGGAAAATGTATCCAATGTGTATGCAAATATGTGCCACACAAAATCTTCCCACTCCTCCAGAACAATGGCTTGACATTATCTTCGCCCCAAGTAAGACATAATTAGAGGAGAAGAATTAGAAAATCAGTGAATACTTCTCTGGAATGTAATATGCTAAGAAGTTCACTACCTTGAAGGTGGTACAGGAGTTTCCAAAAGTAAGGGACAGGGTGAACACTCCATAAACATGGAGCTCTGCTGGCCTAAAGACTTCTTGAGAAATTTCCTCTGAGATTGGGCACTTGAAACATATGTTGTTATGAGGAGCTTTAGCTTCCTTTGTACTGAGATCATCAAAGCTGGGTCTGCACCTATGTGACCTGTAAAACATAGTTTCTTATTTTCCAATTAACATGAGACACCAGTCCTGAATTTGATCTTTGTAGGTAAACTGTGGCCACTGGGTTCTAAGTGTCTCCCTGTGTGGACTGTGAAGCCATTTGTTCATCCTCCAATTTTCATGGTGTTTCTTGCTGCTGTATTTGCTTATGAAGTAAAAAAAAGATCACCTGGGACACAGTGCTTGAGGGAGTTCTGTCACGTGTGGTGGGTCAGGGTCTGCAAGAGAATATACCAACAATGCTTCTATTCCACATAGCTTTTCCCCTTGACCACAGCAACATAATTCTCAACATTGCCCTGAAACCTCTCTATATAACAAGATACCATTACATATAAGGGTCTGCTGGCTGCACCATGTCAGTCACAAGGCATTTGGAAGCCAATGGAAGATCAACATGGCCCCACCACAGATGTTTTATCACACACCTCCCCTCCTCTGATCTAGGCCCACTACTCAGCAGGCTCCAATTTACTGGCATCTCTGTTATACACCATTTTGATGAAACCTAGTCAATCAAGGCACTGTCTGGTATACTCATGATCAGCAACCGGTTTTCCAAATTTTCTCCAGTGCCACCTGGTCATGGAAATTTCAATAATTTTATTGTATTTATCTAGCCATTTTTCACGGATGAAGATGGAGGCACTGTGGATTTCAATTTGTACAGGAACCATTAAATGATGAGAAACCTCATTTCGATGAATGCTCTGTAGAACTGTTAAAGACAAGGCTTCCCAGGGAGTGGCCAAAAAGTCACATGAAATCAGACCCATTGAGGTCTACAATGTGAGGTCCATGTGTGTTTTGACTGTCACCTATGCCTACCAAGTCTTTCAGAAAAAAAAAATCATGTGGTATCCTGGCTGAGATTCCCAGTGCTCTGTGGAAAGCCACCCTGGGCCTAGATCTCAGTTTCCAAGGGAGACTCTCATGCGTGCCCTCCTAGAATCCCAACACAATTCATGGCACAAGTTCTCTGAGATCAGATCCAGAATGCACTCTCTAAGTGTAATCACACCAGAGTTCAAGCCCATGTGGACCCAGGCATCTCCTTTAACAGCCACATAATGACCACAATTAAACCAAAACACTCCCACATGGCCCTCATCTTTTTCCATATAGATACTCATCATAACCTCTGGCTGGAGGTTTCCATGAGGGGCACATTCCAAGACAGTGTCCAAAATAAGCTCCCTTGCCCCTCATTTGCCTAAAGTCAGGGTGGCCTGGACATACTTCCTGTGAACCCGGAGTGATCAAATAGGCATGCCGTTAATACTGCACCGCTTCTTCAATTTGAGGCCTACTGAGTTAGAGGTATAGATTCTTTATGTAAATTAGAGTCATGAGAAAACCCAAGCACCTTTGCAGGGCTTTGAAGAACTCAATTGACAAAAAGGATCCCTATTCTCACTTGATAGAGGTCAGGAACCTCACAGAGGAAAGCGAGACTTTATCCACAATGACTGGTGTATTTGCCATTTTGGTTTTGGATGCACACATGGGATCTTTCTTTAGATCCATCTGGTGCTGAGAATCTAAGCCACAACCTCACACAGGGCCAAGATGCTAATTCAGACACATCCCTTTCCAAAGCAATTAAGCAAAGAGCCACAGGTGATGCCCAATCATTTCCATTTGAAAACTGTTTACTTCAGGTTTCACAAAGGGGTGGCCAGAGCAAGAACTTCCTGACATTCAGTTCATCAGAACAATATATAAGCAAAATGCCCAAAGCAGGGTTTTTCCACTGAGATTTTCCTGGTCACACTGATATCTGAGTTTTTTGAGATGCTCGCCATTACCTTCAGCTATCCAGTACATGGCCATGTCACAGAGCTTGGAGGTGGTATATATGTTGGACACAAAACCATGATCCTATTCTGGAGAGTGAACAGAGTTCATGAATAAACCTGGAAATTAGGAATGTATTAGGTTATGCCCATCTTTAAGTAAAGCCGCAAACCATTCATAAATTGGGCAGGATGAAATGGGAAGCTTTCTACTAGACAGGACACATCCATTGATGCACTCTCTTTTCTAATGTCTACAACCACGGACACCATGGGATACACAGACATAGAAACACTCTCCTTTTCAAACGACTTACGAGAAACAGTTCACTCCAAACCAAACAAACCACCTTTTTTTCCTATTCTCACAACATGAGACAAAATCACAAACTCACAACCACACCCACAAAGGCACCTTTTTACCCTAAGTAGGTCTGTGACTCTATGGAGTGTCCTCTGACTGGTGGGCCACACAATGTTCCCCCGAAATGTCCTGTCCTGTCTCAGATATGGTCTCCTTGGCCATCTCTATGAAGTTGTCAGGAGCCAGCGGTGGGCCACTATCTGCTTTTTCAGGAAAGGCCCCTCTTCAGAGCTCTCTTGGCTTTTGGCCATTCTAACATCAGTAGGTACAAAGAAAGACTGACTCTGTCCTTGGTAATTCCAAACAAGTGAACCCACTGGGACTGGTACTGGGACTGGCTCTGTGTGCCTGGCTTCCAGGATCCTAAGTTCAGAGAGTTCCATCACCAAGGGAGTAAGGTGAGGTCACTTCCTTCAGGAACTGAATGAGGTCACTGCCTTGGCAAACACTTTATCCTAACAGTTGCTTCCAAGTGTCTCATTAGATGGAGGCTTCCCCTACTTCCTGTGAAACATTCACAAGTTAGAATGGTATATCAACCATAGGAACCCGGTAATTGCTCTCCACACAGGCCTGGTTTGGTCCATCTCCTCTACATTGAGAAGAGAGGTTCTGATTCAGACACATCCCGTCATCCTGACCAGGTATTTTGCCATGGAAGATTACTTTTGCTTTCTCAGGTCCTCCATAGCTGACTACATATTCTCCCGGGATCATTTCTGCATTGAACTTGTGGTTCTCAACAGGTGAAAGATCCCCTACATTCCTGTATTGTAAGACCAACTCTGTCCCTGCTCTTCTTTAAATTTACATTGAGGGAACAGTGTATTGTTAGGGTTAATAAAATGTTTGATTTGGGTTAGAAATCATTCTGCTGGATGAATAATGGTATTGGGAACCTGCGATATTTTTAAAAATATAGAGGTGAAATATATAAATGAAAAAAGAAAGTCTAGGTAATTTTGAAGCCCAGAGGGGCAATGGGCCCTTCATTGGGATACTTAGCTTTGATTTACGTTGTGCACAGATATCTCAGATAAATCGATATACAATGGCATAGGACCTTGTTCCTTTTATGATTAAAATTCGAAGAGAACATCCAGTCAAAAAGGGATAGTAAGTAGGATTAGATAGATATTCGGTAGGTTAACAAAGAAGAGTGAGTATAGGATTTGGAACAAAAGTGCTTTAGCAATAGGGTTTGGGTTAAAGTGTGAAAGTAAATATCAGCACACTTGAAGGGTCAGTCACAATGATGAACAGTGGAAAATATGTAGGAAAGCAGATATCAATAGAGATATTACAAAATCAACAAATGGGCCAAGGACCTGAACAGACACTTCTCAGAAGAAGACATACAATCAATTAATAAGTACATGAAAAAATTCTCACCTTCTCTAGCAGTCAGAGAAATGCAAATCAAAACCACCCTAAGATACCATCTCACTCCAGTAAGATTGGCAGCCATTAGGATGTCAAACAATAATATGTGCTAGCGAGGATGTGGGGAAAAGGGTACACTTGTACATTGCTGGTGGGACTGCAAAATGGTGCGGCCATTATGGAAAGCAGTATGGAGATTCCTGGGAAAGCTGGGAATGGAACCACCATTTGACCCAGCTATCGCCCTCCTCGGACTATTCCCTGAGGACCATAAAAGAGCATGCTATAGGGATACCGCCACATCAATGATCATAGCAGCACAATTCACAATAGGCAGACTGTGGAACCAACCTAGATGCCCTTCAATAGATGAATGGATAAAAAATAATGTGGCATCTATACACAATGGAGTATTATGCAGCACTAAAAAATGACAAATTCATGGAATTTGCAGGGAAATGGATGGCATTAGAGCAGATTATGCTAAGTGAAGCTAGCCAATCCTTAAAATACAAATGCCAAATGTCTTCTTTGATTTAAGGAGAGCAATTAAGAACTGAACAGAGGGAAAGAGCATGAGGAAAATATTAACATTAAACTGAGACAAGTGATGGGAGGGAAAGGGAGAGAGAAGGGAAATTGCATGGAAACGGAAAGAAACCTCATCGTTATACGAAATCACATATACGAGGTTGTGAGGGGAAAGGGGGGGAAGGGAGAGAACGGAACAACAACAGATGAGGTAGAGAGGGAAGATGAAAGGGGAGGGGAGGGGGGATAGTAGGGGATAGAAAAGTCAGCAGAATACAACAGTCACTAATATGGCATTATGTAAACATTGTGAATGTGTAACTGATGTGATTCTGCAATCTGTATTTGGGGTAAAAATGGAAATGCATAACTCACTTGAATCAAATGTATGAAAGATGAAAAAAAAATTAAAAAAGTACTAAATTGGCTCATCGTAACAATAAAAAAAGAGATATTACAAAATCAGGCAAAGTATAAAGTGAGTGATATGATTAGATATTTGCAACAGGGTTGATTTTGAATATATAATCTTAGGAAGAAACATATATGTAGTCACCAATAGGATTGATATTTGAGAGCATTAGGCAACCTGAACATGGAAGTAATCCATGTTCACTTTCCATTTAGGCTTTAGTACAATAATAAGTGTGAACTTTGCATTTTGTGTCCAGAATATTACTGTGATAAAATGTATATGTAGATTAGGTGACATGAGTATTTCTTTCACCATTTCTGCGAGTAATATTTTGAAGACATATACATAAGTATTGGTTGTACAAAAAGCTGTACCCTGTGTCTATGTATATACAGATAATTCATGAATAGACCATACTGTGAATAAATAGTATAGCTGGTTCCACTTTAAATAATGGATTGAATTGATATTCACAAAGGAGTGGTCTGAGGCAAAAACCTTCCTGAAATTCAGGGCAACAGAACAATAGGTAAACAAAACGCACAAAGCAGGGTTTCTCCACTGAGACTTTCCTGTTCACACTGATATCTGAGTTTTCTGAGATGCTCGCCTTTCCCTTCAGCTATCCAGTACATAGCCATATCACATAGCTTGGAGGTAGTACATATCTTGGACACAAAACAATGAGGCAATTCTGGAGAGTGTCCAGAATTCAGGATGTAAACAGAAACTTTGAAAGATAGCAGGTGTTTCCCTTCAATAAGGAAAGCTGCAGTCCATTAATAAATCAGGCAGGATGAATGTTGCGAAGCTTTCTCCTAGACAGGACACATCCATTGATGCATTTTCTTTTCTAATGTCTACAACCACGGACAGAGTGGGATACACAGACATAGAAGCACTCGCCTTGTCAAAGGACTTACTAGAAACAGTCCACGCCAATTCAAACAAACAGCCTTTCTTACATCTTCTCAGAACTTGAGAAAAAACCATACACACACCTACACCCACAAAGGCACCTCCTTTGTGGAGTGTCCTCTGAATGGTGGGCCATACTATATTCCCCCAAAATGGCCTGTTGTATCTCAAATCTGGTCTCCTTGGCCAACTCTGTGCAGTTGTCAGGAGCCAGCGGTGAACCAATACCTGCTTTCTCAGAAAGGTCTTTCTTCAGAGCTTTCCTGGCATTTGGCCATTCTCACATCTGTTGGTACTAAGAAAGACTGACTCTGTGCTTGGTAAATTGAAACAAGTGAGACCACAGGGACTGGGACTGCGACTGGCTCTGGGTGCCTCTCTTCCTGGATCCCAAGTTCAGAGAGTTCCATCACCAAGGAAGTGAAGTGAGGTCACTTCCTTCAGGAACAGAATGAGGTCACTGCCTTGGCAACCTCTTTGTCCTAACAGTAACTTCTAAGGGTCCCATGAGATGGAGTCTGTCCCTTCTTTCTGTCACACTTTCACAAGTTAGAATGGTATATCAACCATAGGCACCTGAAAAGAGCTCTCCACACAGGCCTGATTTGGTCCATCTTCTCTACATTTAGAAGATAGAGGTTGATTCAGACACATCCATTCATCTTGACCAGGTTGTTTACCATATAAGATGACTTTTCCTCTCTCAGGTCCTTCATAGCTGCCTATATCTTCTCCAGGGATCATTTCTGCATGGACCTTTGATGTTCTCAGAAGGTGGAAGATCCCCTACATTCCTGTATTGTAAGACCAACTCTGTCCCTCCTCTTTTGTAAAGTTAGATTGAGGGAACAGTGTATGTTTAGGGTTAATAACATGTTTTTTTGGGGTTAGGAATCCCTCTGCCCCATGAATAATGGTATTGGGAACCTGTGATATTTACAAGAATATATAGGTGAAATGTAAGTATGAAAACAGAAATCTAGGTAAGATTCGAAGTCAGAAGGGCATTGGGTCCTTGAGTGGGATTCTTAGGTTTGAATTATGTTCTGCATATATGTCTCCGACAAATTGAAATACAATGGTTTAGGACCTTATACCTTGGATGATTAATTGTCGAAGAGAACATCGAGTCAAAAAGCAATAGTCAGTAGGATTAGGAAGATAGTCAGTAGGTTTAGAAATAAGAGTGAGTATAGGATTTAGACCAAAATTTCTTTAGCAATAGGGTCTCGGGTAGACATTGAATGTAAATATCAGCATATGTGAAGTGTCAGACACAATGATGAACTGGGGAATATATGTAGGAAAGCAGATATCAATAGAGATATAAGGAAATCAGGCAAAGTATAAACTGAGTGATAGGATTAGACATTTTCAACAGGCTTGAAGTTGAATATATAATCTTAGAAAGAAACAAATATGTAGTCACCAATAGGATTTACATTTGAGAGCATTAGGCAACCTGGATATGGTTGTTTTTAGTAATCCATGCTCACTTTCCATTTAGGCTTTGATACAATCATGAGTATGACCTTTGTTTTTTGTGTCCAGAATATTATATTACTGTGATAAAAAAAGAAATATATATATATATATATATATATATATATATATATATATATATATATATATATATTGATAGATAGATAGATAAGGTGACATGTTTATTTCTTCTACCATTTTTGGGAGCAATGTTTTGAAGAGGTATAAATTAGTATTGGGGGAACAAAGAGGTGTACACTGTGTCTATGAATATAGAGATAATGCATTAATAGACCATACTGTGAATAAATAGCATACCTGGTTCCAACTTTAATAATGGATTGAATTGAAATGTGAATATGTACAGGAAATCTTATATTGATATTCACACATTCATTCCAACCACTTATACATCTAATGGTAATATTAATGTTATGGTTTATCTTGAAGAGTGTGTGGGTTTAGCTTCAAAATTGATTATGGAAATCGAAAATAATGTGTTTGGAAAGAAGTCTCATGAAAAGACCAGTCAAGTAACATGGAGGAATACATGTGTTCTGAAGCAGGAAGTGATTAAAAGTGAAACAAATTCCTATAAATTTCTGAACTTGTGAATGAAATATATAACCTATGATGTGCAAAAACTGAAGAAATAGTAATGTACCAGTGTTGAATTAAAATGAATGTCAAAATAGACATCATGTCCCATAGGAATATACTTGCATTGATGTTAAACTGGGTCAGTTACTGTAGAAATATTAGGATTTGTAAGCACCATTGACTGAAGTTAGTTTTCAGCACTGGGAAACAAATATGTATTTCAGGTAGATGATTATTTCTGAGAATAATCTTGTGAAAAGTTGATTATAAATCCACATACATGAACATGAATGAATTTACGGAGTGTATATAAGACAAATATATTTCATATTTTATAAAATCTGTAGAGTGTATGTATATATATATATATATATAGACAAAAAAACACAAAAATTCATTAAAAAGTATCAATATATATATGCCAATCGTAATTCATCATGTAATATATATCACCCTCAGATGCAAAAATATTTATTTTACTAAACATGGGTTTATGTATAATATTGTTCTAATAGGAAGCTAACCCATAGTTTGGATTTTCAGTTCCAACAGCGTTTAGGAGGACTGATCTCTTCTTACAATTTGTTTCTGCCAAGTCAGCCAACTCATAAAAATATACGTGTGATACCAAGTAGGAATCTATATGTGCATATAAAAAGTACATGTGCTGAGTAGGCTACAGAGAAAGGGAGACAGGAATTCACATATTTGTTAACTTTAAAAACGCATGGAGAGAGCTGGGGATGTGGCTCAAGTCGTAGTGCGCTCGCCTTGCATGCGTGCGGCATGGGTTCGATTCTCAGCACCACGTGCAAACAAAGATGTTGTGTCCGCCGATAACTAAAAAAATAAATATTATAGAATTCTCTCTCTCCTCTCTAACTCTCTCTTTAAAAAAAAACACATGGAGGACTATTTCAATTAAAAATTGAGTAGATTTATAAAACCGACCCTTTATCATGCAAGAGGGAAGTCCAACTATACACCATGCCTCCTCTGAACTGCTTGTATTTTCATTTTTTTTGTTTATTTTTCTCCATCATATTAGGATTAGTAGTCAGAGTCTAGTAGGGTATGAGTTAGTGTCAGGGATTCAGTATTTCGAATGGAAAATTGGAAAATGGATCAATGTGTATGCAAATGTGTACTACAAAAAAATTTTCCCACTCTCATTCAGAACAATGCCTTGACATTACCTTCACCCCAAGTAAGACACAATTAGAGGAGAAGAGTTAGAAAATCTTTGAATACATATCTGAAATTGAAAATGCTTAGGGTTCACAACTTTGGAGATTGTAGAGGAGTTTCCAAAAGTAAGGGACAGTGTAAAAACTCTACAAACATGGAGATTTGCCTGCCTAAAGACGTCTGGAGAAACTGTCTCTAGGTTGGGCACTTGAAATATATGTTTTTGTGAGGATCTTTAGCTTCCTTTCCAGTGAGACCATCAAAGCTGCGTCTTCATCTCTGTGATCTGGAGGACATGGTTTATAATTTTCCAATAAACATGAAGCAGCAGTGCTGAATTCTCTCTTGTATGTAAACTGTGGCCACTGGGGGCTAAGTGTCTCCCCATATGGACTGCGAAGCCATTTTATCATCCTCCACTTTTCCTAATGTTTCTTCCTGCTGCACTCGGAGTTTGGTATTTGCTTCACGAAATACAAGGAGTTCAACTGGGACAGAGTGTTGCCGCGAGTTCTGTCACGTGTGGTGGATCAGGGTCTGCAGGAGAATGCACCAACAGGGCTTGTATACCACATAGGATGCCCCCTTGACCATAGCAACCTGATTCTGAACATTGCACTGAAACCTCTCCATATAACAAGTTGCCTTTACATATAAGGGTCTGCTGGCTGCACCATGTCAGTCACAAGCCATTTGGAAGCCAATGGCAGATCCACATGGCCCAACCTCAGATGTTTTATCACACATTTGCTCACCACTGCTCTAGGCCCACTACTCAGCAGGATCCAAATTATTGAGATCTCTGTTCTACACCATTTTCATCAAAACCAGTCAATCAAGGCACTGTCTGGTACACTCGTGATCAGCAACAGGACATCCAAATGTTCTTCATTGCCACCTGGTCATTGGAATTTCAAAAATTTCATGGTATTTATCTAGCCAATTTTCAATTATGAAGTTGGAAGCACTATGGCTTTCAAATCATTCAGGAATCATTCAATGGTGATGAAGCTCATTTCAATGAAAAATTTGAAGAACTCTCACAGGCAAGGCTTCCCAAAGAGTGGCCTAAAAGTCACATGAATCCAGGCCCATCGAGGTCTACAATTGAGGTCCATGTGTGTTTTGACTAGCAAATATGGCTTCCAAGTCTTTCAGAAAAAAATAATTTGATATCCTGGCTGAGATTCCCAGTGCTCTGTGGAAAGCCACCCTAGGACTAGATCTCAGTTTCCAACGGAGACTCTCATGCATGGCCTCCTAAATTCTTAACACAATTCATGGCAATACTTCTTTGATGATTGATCCAGAACTGAGTGTTTAAGGGGAATGACACCAGAGTTCAAGCCCAGGTGGATCCAGTCATCTCTTCCAACTGCCACACGAATGACTACAATTAAAACCAAAACACTTCCACATGGTCCTCACCTTCTTCCAGAGAGACACTCATCATTACCTCTGGCTGGAGTTTTTCATGTGGGACGCATCCCAAGAGAGTGTCCGAAATAATCTTCCTTGCCCCTCATTTGCCTAAAGTCAGGGTGGCATGGTCACCCTTCCTGTGAACCTGGAGTGATCCAATAGGCCTGCTTCTCCAATTTGAGGCCTACTGACTCTCAGGGATAGATTCTTTAAGTGATTTGGAGTCACAAGAAAACACAAGCACCTCTGCAGTTCTTCAAAGAACTCATTTGACCTAAAGGATCCCTATTCTCACTTGATAGAGGTCAGAATCCTAACAGAGGAAGGCAAGAGACTCATCAACAATGACAGATTTTGGCCATTTTTGTTTTGATTGCACACATGCAATCTATCTTTAGATCCATCATGTGCTGAGAATCTAAGCCACAACCTCATACAGGGCCAAGAGGCTGATTTAGACACATCCTTTTACAAGCAATTAAGCAAAGATCCACAGGTGATGCCCATTCATTTCCATTTGAAAACTGTTTTCTTCAGGCTTCACAAAGGGGTGGCCTGAGGCAAAGACCTTCCTGACATTCAGGACAACAGAACCATAGGTAAGCAAATGAACCAAAGCAGGGTTTCTCCACTGAGAATTTCCGGGTCACACTGATATCTGAGTTTTCTAAGATCTTCCCATTCTCTACAGCTATCAAGTATATGGACATGTCTCAGAGCTTGGAGGTGGTACATATCTTGGAAACAAAACCATGAGACTATTCTGGAGAGTGGCCAGAATTCAGGAAGAAAACAGGAACTTAGGAATTTAGTAGGTGTTGCCCATCCATAAGGCAAACCAAAGTCCATTCTTCAATTAGGCAGGATGAATGCTGGGAAGTTTTCTACTAGACAGGACACATCCTTTGATGCCTTCTCTTTTCTAATGTCTACAACCACGGACACAGTGGGATACTCAAGACTTAGAAACACTAGCCTTGTCAAACGACTTACTAGAAACAGTCCACTCCAACCCAAAAAAACTGCCTTTTCTATCTATTCTCAGAACATGAGAGAAAAGCACAAACTCACTGAACACCCACAAAGGCACCTCCTTAACCCAAGTAGGTCTGTGACTATCTGGAGTGTCCTCTAACTGGTGGGCCATACTATGTTCCCCTGAAATGGCCTGTCCTTTCTCAGATCTGGTCTCCTTGGCCAACACTGTGAAGTTGTCAGGAGCCAGTGGTGAACCAATACCTGCTTTCTCAGGAAAGGCCCCTCTTCAGAGCTCTTCTGCCATTTGACAATCCTCATATCAGTCGGTACCAAGGAAGACTGACTCTGTCCTTGGTAAATCCAAACAAGTGAGACCACTGGGACTGGGACTGGGACTGGTTCTGGGTGCCTGGCTTCCTGCATCACAATTTCAGATTTTTTGATCACCAAGGAAGAGAGGTGAGGTCACTTTCTTTAGGAACTGAATGAGGTCACTACCTTGGCCACCACTTTGTCCTAACAGTTGCTTCGAAAGGTCCCATGAAATTGAGGCTGCCCCTACTTCCTTTGACACTTTCACAAGTTAGAATGGTATATCAACCATAGGCACCTGTAAACAGCTCTCCACACAGGCATGGTTTCATCAGTTCTCTACATTACGAAAGGAGAGGCTGATTCAGACACATCCCTTCATACTGACCCTGTTGTTTGCCATGGAATATGACTTTTCCCCTCTTAGGTTCTTCATAGCTGCCTGCAACTTCTTCAGGGTATAATTTCTGCATGGTCCTTTGATGTTCTCAGCAGGTGGAAGATCCCCTACATTACTGTATTGTAAGATAAACTCTGTCTCGGCTCTTCTGTAAAGTTAGTTTGAGGGAACAATGTATGGTTAGGCTTAATAACATGTTTCATTTGAGTTAGGAATCATTCTGCTTAATGAATAATGGTATTGGGAACTTGCGATATTTACAAGAATATATTGGTGAAATATAAGTTTGAAAACAGAAATCTAGATAAGATTTGAATCCAGGAAGGGCATTGGGCTGTTGATTGGGATACTTAGCTTTGAATTATGTTCTGCACAGATGTCTCAGATAAATCAATATACAATGGCATAGGACCTTGTACCTTGGATGATTGCTTGTCGAAGAGATCATCCAGTCAAAAAGGGATAGTCTTTAGGATTAGGAAGATAGTCGGTATGTTAGAAAAAAGAGTGAGTATAGGATTTGGACCAAAAGTTCTTTAGCAATAGGGTTTCGGATAAAGAGTGAATGTAAATGTCAGCACATGTGAAGAGTCAGTCACAATGATGAACTGGGGAAAATATGTAGGAAAGCAGATATCAATAGAGACATTAGGAAATCAGGAAAATATAAAGTGAGTGATAGGATTAGTCATTTTCAACAGGGTTGAGGTTTAATATATTATCTTAAGAAGAAACAAATATGTAGTCACCAATAGGATTGATTTGAGAGCGTTAGGCAACCTGGATATGGATGTGTTTAGTAATCCATGCTCACTTTCCATTTAGGCTTTGGTGAAAGGTTAATAAAATAGGTACTTGTTACTTACTGTTTTTCTGTATGCTTAACAAAACACTGTTGAAGTCTTGAGGACTGTTTGCTAATCTTGTTTCCAGAATGTGCTGTCCCCAACTGCCAAACTGCAAATGTATACCCTCACCCGTTTGCACGCAAACCACCCACTTGCCCTGACCCATCAATAAACTTCCCTCCCTGCCCTCTCCAAGGAAAGCATATAAGCTCTGCTTAAGCTGTTCTCATTGCTCTCTGCTCTATTCAAGTGAGCTCTGAGCCCCAGAATGCTGGACCCATAATAAACCATTTACTGTTGCTTGAGACATTCCTCTGGTGGTCTCTTCCTCTGATGCTTGCCCGACCTTTACATCTGGAGGCACGAGCAAGATCCGGCAGCGGCGGATGAAAGATCCCCAAGGGGCTCTTTTCAGGGTAAGTAAGGGAACTCTTTTTGGTTTTAGGTTTCAGGTTAGGGCTTGGCAAAATGGCTATTGGTGATGAGCGTGAGCTCTCTCTGACAGAGGCTGACATACGTGTCACAGAGCCACAGGCCACGTCCCTGGGGGATGCCCCAGAGGACTCAGGAAATTGAGAAACAATAGTCTCCTTGACTCAGTGATATTTTGCTTCGAATTCAGTATTGCCAGCCCATCAGGTTTTGCCGGCTACTCAGTCCTGGCCTCAGTATTGGACATCCATTGCCTGTCTTTATTGTCTTGTCTTGTCAGTGTAGTGTGTGATTTCTTTCACTGTTTGTGTATCTCTCATTTTGGGACAGAGCACTTCAACACCTCTCTTCCTGACCCTTGATCACTGGACCAAAGTCTGTGCAAGGCCCAGAATCTTTCTTTTTCAGTAAATTGCTGGACCTGGCAGACCCTCTGTGCCTCAGAATGACCCACCTTTGGAGTTGGATAGCCCCTAGAAACATCTACTTCCCACTAATTTGAAACGTCAGAGATTTTGTCTTTCAACCGGGGCCACATAGACATCCAGATCAACAGCCATATATCTTAACATTGCAGGACCTCTGCAAATCTCCTCCTACATGGGTGAAGCCTTTCTTTGTCTCTGCGCCCACTCCTACTCCTTCCACCATGATTCTATCTCACAAACCCTCTGCTCTTCCTCCTCCAACCTCTGTTCTCCCTGAGTCTCAAGACTCTACTGGACTCTCCTACCCTTCTTATCCGCTGCCGTCGTCCACCAACCCCCAACAACCTCTAAGTGATTCCTTTGCTGCTGTCTCAGCCTCTCCGCCATTGGAGAAAGCTAGGCCGGCCCAGCGCCCACCAGATGACTCCCCCTTGTCACACACACAGCCCCTCCTTCCCTGGAGAAAGCTGGCCCGGCTAAAAGAACTCAAAGAACTCCCTGGCGTTTTCACACCTGCCTACTTGGGATGACTGCCAACAAATCCTAGGGATTCTCTTCATGACAGAGGAACGAGAGAAAAACTTTCTGGAAGCTAGAAAAAAATATCCTCGGACCAGATGGGTGACCAACACAACTTCCCAACATAATCAAAGCCGGCTTACCCTTGAACTGACCCAACTGGGACCCCGACACCTTTGAAGGTAGGGAGCATCTGTCCACTTATTGCCGGGCCCTAATAGTGGGTTTCCAACCGGCCACTAGCCAACCAAATAATTTGGCCAAGGTAAGAGAGATTATTCAAGGGCCTGATGAATATCCCTCTATGTTTCTAGAGAGAATTATGGAGGCGTATAGGAGATATACTCCTTTCGATCTTCAGGCAGAGGATCAAAAGACATATGTCATGATGGCCTTCATTGGGCAAGCTGATCTGGATATTAAAAGAAAGTTACAATACTTAGATGGATTACAAGATATGACTTTGAGAGATTTACTCAGGGTAGCCGAGAAAGTATCCTATAAGAGAGAAACAGAGAGAATGAAAGGGAGCAAAGGGAGGATGACAGATGAAAAAGACAGATGAAGGTATTAACTAAGGTCCTGGTCACAACAATAAATAGGCCAGAAATTAAGAAACAGGGAGACAAGAAACAATACCTGGGTCCCCACCAGAGGCCACCCTTGGCCTCAGATCAATGTGCCTACTGTAAAGAAAAAGGACACTGAGCCAAAAAGTGCCCTAGAAAGAGACAGCCACGCCAGACAGCCTTTCTGACTCTGGAGGTTGACTGAGAATGTCGGGGCTCGGATCCCTTCCCCGAGCTCAGGGTAACTTTTGAAGTGAAGGGGACCCCATAAACTTTGAAGTGGATACAGCAGCAGTATACTCAGCCCTTAAGGCCCCACTGGGCCCTCTATCAAATAAAAGGTCTCTAGTTCAAAGGGCTAACAGCAGTAAATATCAGACTTAGACAACTAAGAGGACCATGGACATGGGGAAAGGAAAAATCCAACATTCCTTCCTAGTAATCCCAGAATGCCTGGCCCCATTGATGGGCAGAGATCTGCTCAGTAAGCTCCGGGCCAAAACAACTTTTAACCCCGAAGGCCCCAAAATGAAATTTCTAAATCCTTCATTAAAAACTCCTATAGTCATGGCTTTATAAATGTCAGTCAAAGATGAACATCCACTTTTCACACACCCCAAGAATGATCAAACAGGCAAGCTACCCCAGAAATGGATAACAGATTACCCAGATGCCTGGGCAAAAATTGTTGGGTTAGGACTAGCCATGAAACAACCTCCAAGAACAGTGGAGTTAAAAACCTCAGCCTCCCCAATCAATGTCAAACAACATCCTCTGAGCAAAAATGCTAAAGATGGGTTAAGGCCCCATATTCAGAAATATCTGGCTTTAGGGTCCTAAGGCCCTGTCAATCGGCCTGGAACACTCCCCTGCTACCAGTAAAAAATCCAGGAACTGGGGACTATCCCCGTTCAAGACCTAAGAGAGATCAACAACAGAGTGCAGGACATTCACCCCACGGTAAATAATTTGTACAATCTGCTTATCACTCTGAACCCTGAGTAGAAATGGTATGGACATAAAGATGCTATCTTTTGCATGCCTCTGCATAAAGACAGTCAGTTTCTGTTTGCTTTTGAGTGGGTAGACCCAGAAACCGGAACGTATGGTAAACTAACATGGACTAGACTCCCACAGGGGTTCAAAAACTCCCCCACTCTCTTTGATGAAGCCCTCCACAGAGATGTCAACAACTTCAGAACTATGCACCCCAAAGTCACCCAGCTTCAATACGTGGATGACCTGCTACTGCAGCCAACACCAAGGAAAACTGTGAGTCTGGGAACCAAGCACTATTATGTAAGCTTGCTCAACTCGGGTATAGAGCTTCTTCCAAAAAACCCCAAATTTGCCAGCAAGAAGTAGTCTTCCTGGGCTATTCCCTTAGAGGTGGTAAACGTTGGCTCACTGAGCCCAGAAAACAAACGGTTGTGCAGATACCCCCCCGCCAGCAGCAGACAACACAAAGAGTTTCTTGGGACTACTGGGTTTTGCAGGTTATGGATTCCTGTGTTTGTGTCCTTAACTTCTCCTTTATACCCGCTGTTAAAGGGAGATGCCCAATTCCAATGGACCCCTGAGCACCAGCAAGCTTTTGATAACATCTTACGACACTGGCACTGAACTCCTCAACTTCACTGAGCCAAGCCTGCAATTTCAGAAAGCCCTACACTACGTTAAAAATGTACATCAATTCACACACCTTGGTCCAAAGAAACTGCAGGCATTCCTGAAGGATCAAGAACAGAGTTTTCCACTAACCGACTCACAGCGAAAGGACATAACTGAACGGGTAACAAAACCCTGTCCGTTCTGTCAATAGAACAATTACCCTTCCAAGCTTCCTGTAGGAAAGCGCCTATGAGCAACCAGACCAGGAAATTCTGGGAAGTGGACTTTACTGAAATTTAGCCAGCAAGGTATGGACTTCAATATCTCCTAGTGTTTGTAGATATATTTTCAAGATGGATTGAAGCCTTCCCCACAAAAAAAAAAAAGGCACAAATGGTGGTAGAAAATCCTGAAAGATATTTTTCTATGATACGGCCTACCTAAGGTAATAGGGTCTGATAATGGACCGGCGTTCATGGCCCAGGTAAGTAAGGGGTTAGCCAGGATCCTGGGGATAAATTGGAAGTTACATTGTGCTTATAGACCGCAGAGCTCAGGACAGGTTAAAAAAATTAATAGAACCATTAAAGAGACCTTAACGAAATTAAGCTTAGAGAGGGCATCAAAGATTGGACTATGCTCCTGCCTTATGCACTGTTTCATGCAAGAAATACTCCCTCTGTTTCTTTGTGTAACCTCACCTCCTATAAAATTCTCTATGGGGCCCCTCCTCCAGTAAGGACCTAACCACAACTCTAAGACCTACCGATCCCTTCCACACCCCCTTGCTTGACAAACTTAAAGCTATTGAAAGAACTCAGGGATACCTGTCAAAACAGCTGGCCACTGCCTACCAACCTGGTGAAGAGGAGACTCCACATCGATATCAAAAAAGAGACTTCATCTACATAAGATGACATCAGGTGTCATCCCTGGAACCCCGCTGGACAGGACCATACCAGGTGCTAATTATAAAACCTACAGTGGTAAAGGTAGACGGAATCACTTCCTGGATCCTAATTCTCATCTCAAGCCTGTGCCCTGTCCAGACACTGGCTTGAAAGTGGAAAAGACTGGTAACCCTTTCAAATTGCATATTTGCCATGTGGATAAGGCTATAGACTCTCCCCTTGGCCACCACTAGTCCTAACCATCATCAGCCCATTCAGCAGCGATGGCTGATCACAAATCCAATTAGACAAGAAGTATGGTCTGTCTCACATACAGCCCCCTTAGGGACCTGGTGGCCAACTCTCCACCCAGATATTTGTCAGCTGGGTATACGTCTTTCCAATTGGGATATCTCTGATGAAGAGGATCCCACTAAAATTCCATTAAATTTCTCCCGTACCATAGATAATGGAAACAAACATTATGGATGTAGGAACACGCAAGCCTGATGCAGGTTGGCTAGCCTAGATTACTATGTTTGCCCGGTGGACTATCAAAGCCACAAACAACAACGGCTGTGTGGGGGAAAAGCCGTCTTCTTCCGTAAGTCATGGGGATGTGAGCATACAGGGGCTGCCTGGTGGAACCCAAACTCCTCATCAAATTCAGTTCACAGCATTGGCCATATTACCAATTAGACAACCAAAACCGATGGCCCCCAGAGGGGTCTCTAGATCCTCAAATTCTGTGTGACTATTTCAACTTCGGCAAGTGATCAAAAGGATTGAAGAAAATTCCCCTATGTGTAGGCCTTTTCCCTCCTTTGCTCACATCACGAAATATGTTTCTCCAATAGATCCTTCTGCTCCAGATTCTCTGCTGTCACTCTCACATCAACAACCTGATTTCTCCCCTCCAATTACTAGATCAAAACCCCAAACCTCCTCTGGTTCTCAGACCATTGCCCCCATGCTGAGGCAGCAGGTACTGAGGTACCCTTCCACCCACTCACTCCTCTCTTCTCCTGTCAGTGCCCACACCGGGTCCCACCAGGTCCTCTTACCAGCTAACCCAAAGCTCAAACCAGCTGAGGAGTGCCCTCAGACGCCTATCCAAGATGTAATGAAAATGGCCTTTAAAGTTGCTTTGTCATCACTAAAAACAGGTTACTAAGAATTTAAAGTCCCTCACAGGCTTTTTAGATACTCATTCCCGTCTTCCCATCTGCTCTACCTGTTCTATTGCTCAAGTTTTGTTGCCAGGAAAATCCCAAACCCTTTTCCCATTATTCTTTTATATCTCTTTTTCCTCATTCTCAGAACCACAGAACTGCTCTCACCCCCCGCCTTCCCCGTCTTCCCCTCTGTACCAGGCCCACAGAAAAATCTTAAATGGCCTTCTCCAGAAGTCTTCATCGTGGCTGACTTTAGGACTTTCAGCAACAAAGTCTTTATAAAAGAGTTCAGTGTAGATAAACTTCCTCTTTTCGTGTTGCTCTGTTATACTTGGCCACTGGCTGGAAAAATCAGCCCTTCTAAGCTAGACACCCCCTTACTAGTTTTTCACAAAATATGTGAACAAGGCCTCTGGCCTTGAGCTGAGGCTTCCAGAGATGGCTACATTTCCAAGATAAAGAAGTTACCAACTGGGCTCCATGGTAACAGCTGGCAGGGAGAAAATAAAAGAGAAGAAAAAAGCTCTCCCCCTCCCAGGTGTCCTTAATAAGTTATCTTTCCCAGAGAAGAGGAAAATAAAAACAGAACCAAAAACTGCTTTTTGGGAACTTCTGCAGACTGTGAATTTCTGAGTCTTTTCCCTTACATGTTGGGTACAAAATTCTGAAACTACCTAAACTTGGGATTCAGGGGATTAATTGATTACAACAGAAGCAATGCCCTCTATATCCGGTTGCAACCAAATAGGACTGTTTCCCTATCTTTGGTGCTATCTTAGGTGCCTTGCCTTGTCCATACCTACAACAGTATAATTCTATATACTTAAACATTGTTTATTCATAAAATTATCAACAGATGTGATTAATTATGTAATGGTGCAGATGTTTCCCCGAGTGCTCTATCATGAGGCAGGATCATTTAAATTTCAAATAGGGGGGCATACAACCCGGTTCCGCTGGCAACCTGTATCCTTCACTTTAGCCATCCTATGAGGAATAGTAGTTGCTGCAGAGAAGGGCACAGGAACCACTGCCCTAATCCATGGGACACAACAAATGACCCAATTAGAAGCAGCAATAGACCAAAACTTAAAGATATTAAAAAACCACCATCACAGCTTTACAAGAATCTTTAACCTCTCTCTCTGAAGTTGTTTTACAGAACAGGCGAGGGTTCGACCTCCTCTTCATGAGAGAAGGGGCCTTTGTCCTGCATTGAGGGAAGAATGTTGTTATTATGCCTACCATACTGGAGTTGTAAAAGAATCTATGATTAAATTAAGAAGACGCATTGAAGAGCATCAACAAGAGAGAGAGGCCCAAAATGGGTGGTTTGAGTCTTGGTTCACAGAGTCCCCCTGGGTAACTATGCTTTTATCAGCCCTGGCCGGTCCATTAATAATCCTCACATTATTGCTAACTGTAGGACCCTGTTTGCTCAACCGTGTAGTTTCCTTTCTCCAAGCTCAAATTGGACAAGTTAAACTTATGGTAATCAGAAATCAATATACCACACTAGCAAACATAAAATGTGACATCCTCAATGATCACTATTATGATTTAATGTAACCAAAAGAAAGTGGGGAATGAAAGGTAAATAAAATAGGTAATTGTCACTTCCAGTTTTACGGTATGCTTAACAAAACACTGTTGATATCTTGAGAACTGTTCGCTAATCTTGTTCCCTGAATGTTCTGTACCAACTGCAAAACTGCAGAATGTACTCCCTCACCCATTTGCACGCAAACTGCCCACTCGCGCTGACCCATCAATAATCTTCCCTCCCTGCCCTCTCCAAGGAAAGTATATAAGCTCTGCTTAAGCTGTTCTCAGGGCTCTCTGCTCTATTCAAGGGAGCTCTGAGCCCCAGCATGTTGGACCCCCATAAACTTTTGGCTGTTGCATTAGACAGTCCCTGGTAGTCTCTTCCTCCGATGCTCGCCTGACATTTACATTGGTAAAATAATAAGTGTGACCATTGCTTCTGTGTCGAAATGTACAAATTATTATTGGGGGTACAAATAGGTGTACCCTGTGATATGAATATAGCGATAATGCATGAATAGACAATACTGTGAATAAATAATATAATGGATTCCAAATTTAATAATGGATTCAATTGATATCTGAAAATATAAAGGAAATCTTATATTGATATACATACATTCATTCCAACCAGTAAAACATCTAAACGTTATATTAGGATTATGATTTATCATGAAGAGTGTGTGAGTTTTCCTTCAAAATTGATTATGGAAGTTGAAAATAATGTGTTTGGAAAGAAGTCTCATGAAAAGACCAGACAAGAAACCTGGAGGAATCCATGTGTTCTGAAGCAGGAAGTTATTGAAAGTGAAACAAATGCCTATAAGTTTGCTAACTTGTGGATGAAATATATATCTTATGATGTGCATAAATTGAAGAAATAGTAATGTAGCAGTGTTGAATAAAAATGAATGTCAAAATACACATCATGTCCCATAGTAATCTACTTGCATTGATGTTAAACTGGGTCAGTTACTGTACAAATTTAGTATTTGTATGCAACGTTAACTAAAGTTAGTTTTCAGTACTGGTAACAAATATGTATTTCAGGTGGATGAATATTTCTGAGAATAATCTTGTGAATATGTGATTATAAATCCATACACATGAACATGAATGAATTTAGGGAGTGTATATAAGACACATATATTTCATATTTTGAAAAATCTGGAGAGTATATATATACAAAAAACACACATGCAGAGACATTAAATTACCAATATATATGCCAATCGAAATTTATCATGAAATATATATCATCCACAGATGCAAAAATATTTCTTTTACTGAACATGGATTTATGTTTAATGTTGTTCAACTAGGAAGCTCACCCATAGGTTGAATTTTAAGATCCAACAGGGTTTAGGAGGAGTGATCTCTTCTCATAATTTGTATCTGCCAAGTCAGCCACCTCACAAGAATGTACATGTGATACCAGGTAGGATTCTATATGTGCATTTAAAAATACATGTTCTGAATAGGCTACAGGGAAAGGGAGACAGGAATTTATATATTTATTAACTTTAAAAACACAAGGAGAACTATTTCAATTAAAAATTAACTAGATTTATAACACCTACCCTTCATAATGCAAATGGCAAGTCCAAATATACACCATGCCTCCTTTGAACTGCTTGTATTTCTATTCTGTTTGGGTTAGTTTTCTCCATCATATTAGGATTAGCAGTCAGAGTCTAGTAGTTTATGAGTTAGTGTCAGGGATTAAGTATTTCGAATGGAAAATTGGAAAATGAATCCAATGTGTATGCATATATGTGCTACACAAAAATCTTCCCACTCTCATCCACAACAATGCCTTGACATTAACTTCGCCCCAAGTAAGACACAATTAGAGGAGAAGAGTTAGAAAATCTGTGAATGCATATGTGGAATGGAATATACTCAGGATTTCACAAACTTGGAAGTGGTAGAGCAGTTTCCAAAAGTAAGGCACATGGTAAACACTCCACAAACATGGAGTTCTGCTGGCCTAAAGACTTCTTGATAAACTGCCTCTGAGGTTGGGCACTTGAAATATATGTTGTTGTCAGTAGCTTTAGCTTACTTTCTAGTGAGACCATCAAAGCTGGGTCTGCATCTATGTGACCTGGAGGACATTGTTTCTAATTTTCCAATTAACATGAGGCAGCAGTGCGAATACTCTCTTTGTAGTTAAACTATGGCCACTGGGAGCTAAGTGACTCACCGTGTGAACTGTGAAGCCATTTGGTCCTCCTCCACTTTTCGTGGTGGTTCTTGCTGCTGCACTGGGACTTTGGTATTTTCTTCATGAAATACAAGGAGATCAACTGGGACACAGTGCTGGAGGGAGTTCTGTCACGTGTGGAGGTCATGGTCTGCATGTGAATGCACCAACCAGGATTCTATCCCACATGGGTTGCCCCTTTGTCCATAGCAACCTGATTCTGAACATTGCCTTGAAATCTCCCTATACAAAAAGATGCCTTTACATGGAAGGTTCTGCTGGCTGTACCATGTCATTCACAAGCCATTTGGAAGCCAGTGGCAGATCCACATGGCCCCACCACACATTTTATCACACACCTTCACACCACTGCTCTAGGCCCACTAATTTGCAGGCTCCAACTTACTGGCATCTCTGTTCTACACAATTTTCAAGAAACCTAGTCAGTCAAGGCACTGTCTGATACACTCATGATTAGCAATAGGACATCCAAAGATTCTCCAGTGCCACCTGGTCATGGGAATTCCAAAAATTTCATGGTGTTTATCTAGCCATTTTTTTGAGGATGAAGTTGGAGGAACTGTGGTTTTCAAAAACCATTAAATGTTGAGGAAGCTCATTTCAATGAAACTCTGGAGAACTCTCATAGGCATGGCTTCCCAAAGAGTTGTCAAAAGGTCACATGAAGCCAGTCCAATTGAAGTCTACAATGTGAGGTACATGTGTGTTTTGACTCTCAGCTATGGCTGCCAAGACTTTAAGAAGAAAATCATGGATTATCTTGGCTGAGATTCCCAGTGCTCTGTGGCCTTGATCTAAGTTTATAAGGGCTACTCTCATGTGTGGGCTCCTAAAATCCCAACAAAGCTCATGGCAATACTTCTCTGAGGTCAGTTTCAGAATTCAGTCTCTATAGGGATTCACACTAGAGTTCAAGCCCAGGTGGACCCAGTGATTTCTTCCAATCGCCACACAAATGACCAAAATTTAAACGAAAACACTCCCATATGGCCCTCATCTTTTCCACATAGACACTCATCATAACCTCTAGCTGGAGGTTTCTATGAGGGGCGCTGGACAAGACAGTGTCCAAAATAAGCTCCCTTGCCCGTCATTTGCCTAAAGTCAGGGTGGCCTGGAAACCCTTCCTCTGAACCAGGAGTGATCAAATAGGCCTACCATTATTACTGTTCCACTTCTCCAATTTGAGGCCTACTGACTGTGGGGTTTAGATTCTTCATGTGGATTGGGGTCATGAGAAAACCCAAGCACCAATGGGCTAGACTCTGAAGGGCTTTGAAAAACTCATTTGACCCAAAGGATTCCTATTCTCACCTTATGGAGGTCAGGAAACTTACAGAGGAAGGCGAGAGACTTCATCCATAATGAGTACTCTTTTGGCCATTTTGGTTTTGGATGCACACATGGCATCTTTCTTTAGATCCATCAGGTGCTGAGAATCTAAGCCACAGCCTCACACAGGGCCAACAGGCTGATTCAGACACATCCCTTTCGAAATCAATTACTCAAAAAGGGACAGGTGATGCCCATTCATTTACATTAGAGAACTGTTTTATTCAGGCTTCACAACGGGGTGGCCTTAGGCAAAGACCTTCCTGACATTCAGTGCTATAGAACAATAGGTAAGCAAAAGTCCCAAAGCAGGGTTTCTCCACTGAGACTTTCCTGGTAACATTGATATCTGAGTTTTCTGAGATTCTCGCCATTCCCTTCAGCTATCGAGTACATGGCCAAGTCACAGAGCTTGGAGGTGGTACCTATCTTGGTCACAAAATCATGAGCCTATTCTGGAGAGTGGCCAGAATTCAGGAAGAAAACAGGAACTTAGGAAGATTTCAGGTCTTGCCCACAAATAAGGCAACCCTCTGTCCTTTTATAAATTGGGCAGCGTGAATGTTGGGAAGCTTTCTCCTAGACAGGACACATCCATTGATGCATTTTCTTTTGTAATGTCTACACCCACGGACACAGTGGGATACACAGACATAGAAACACTTGCCTTGTCAAATGACTTAATAGAAACAGTCCACTCCAAACCAAACAAACCAACTTTCCTACTTATTCTCAGAACATGAGACAAAACCACAAACCCACACTCATTCCCACAAATGCACCTCCTTCCCCCAAGAAGGTCTGTTACTAACCGGAGTGTCCTCTGCCTGGTGAGCCATTCTTTGTTCACCCGAAATGGCCTGTCTGTTCTCAAATCTGGACTCCTTGGCCCACTCTGTGAAGTTGTCAGGAGCCAGCTTTGAGCCGCCACTACCTGCATTCTCACTGAAGACACCTCTTCAGATTTTTTCTGGCATTTGACCATCTTCACATCTGTAAGTACCAAGAAAGACTGACTCTTTCCATGATAAATCCAAAAAAGTGAGATCTCTGTGACTGTTACTGGGCCTGACCCTGGGTGCCTGGTTTCCGGGATCCCAAGTTCAGAGAGTTCCATCACAAAGAAGTGAGGTAGGTCACTTCCTTCATGAACTGAATGAGCTCACAGCCTTGGAAAACACTTTGTCCTAACAGTTTCTTCCTAAGGTCCCATGAGATGGAGGCTGCCCCTACTTCCTGTGACACTTTCACAAGTTAGAATGGTATATCAACAATAGGTACTGGGAGAGAGATCTCCACACAGGGTTGGTTTGGTCCATTTTGTCTACATTAAAATGTGAGAGGCTTATTCAGACACATCTCTTCATCCTGACCAGGTTGTTTGCCATGGAAAATGACTTTTGCTCTCTCAGGTCCTTCATAGCATTCTATATCTTCTTCAGGGATAATTTCTGCATGGATCTTTGAGATTCTCAGCAGGTGGAAGATCCCCTATATTCCTGGATTGTAAGACCAACTCTATCCCTGCACTGCTGTAAAGTTAGATTGAGGGAACAGTGTATGGTTAATGTTAATATCATGTTCTATTTGCGTTAGGAATCATTCTGCTGGATGAATAACGGTATTGGGAACCTGAGATATTTACAAGAATATATAGGTGAAATATAAGTATGGAAACAGAAATCTAGGGAAGACTTGAAGCCAAGTAGGACTTTGGGCCCTTGAGTAGCATACTTTGCTTTGAATTATATTCTGCACAGATGTCTCAGATAAATTGATATACAAAGAAATAGGATCGTATACACTAGATGATTGAATAACATACAGAATATCCAATAAAAAAGGGATAGTCTGTAGGATTAGCAAGATAGTCAGTAGGTTTAGAAAGAAGAATGAGTATAGGATTTGTACCAAAAGTTCTTTACAAATAAGGTTTCGGGTAGAGAGTGAATGTAAATGTCAGCACATGTAAAGAGTCAGTCACAATGACGAATTGGGGAAAATATGTAGGAAAGCAGATATAAATAGAGACATTAGGAAGTCAGTAAAAGTATGAAGTGTGTGATTTGTTTAGACATTTTCAACGGTTTGAGTCTGAATATATAACCTTAGGCAGAAACTAATATGTTGTCACAAATTGGATTGACTTTTGAGAGCATTAGGTAACCAGGACATGGATGTTTTTATTAATCCATGCTCACTTTTTATTTAGGCTTTGGTAAAATCATAAGTGTGACCTTTGCATTTTGTGTCCAGAATATTATTGTGATAAAATGTATATGTAGATCAGGTGACTTGAGTATTTCTTCCACCATTTCTGTAGCAATATTTTGTAGATGTATAAATTACTATTGAGGGTACAAATAGGTGTACCCTGTGTCTATGAATATGCAGATAATGCATGAATAAACCATACTGTGTGTAAATAATATAACTTGCTCTACTTTAAATAATGGATTGAATTGATATCTGAAAATATAAAAGAAATCTCATATTGATATACAATCATTCACTGCAACCAGTTATACATCTAATGGTAATATTATGGTTGTGGTTTATCCTGAAAGGTGTGTGAGTTTTGTTTCAAAAGTGATTATGGAAATCAACAATAATGTGTTTGGAAAGAAGTCTCATGAAAAGAATAGTCAAGAAACCTGTAAGAATACATGTGTTCTCAAGAAGGAAGTGATTGAACATTATATATCATACTATATATAATGTGCATAAACTGCAGAAATAGTAATGTACCAATGTTGAATAAAAATGAACATCAAAATACACATCATGTCCCATAGGAATCTAATTGCATTGATGTTAATCTGCGTCAGTTACTGTAGAAATATTAGGATTTTTATCCACCATTCACTGAAGTTACTTTGTCACACCTCATAAATATTGGCCTTCTGTGGCCAGACAATGACCCTCTCTGAGGCTCTAATGGTCCTCATAAATTTTGATGTTGGGGCTAGCAAAAAAAAAAAAATGTAAACTCCCATTAGTGTGATGCTTGTCAGAGTTCTGTTATCTGTTACCCCATTTTTGTGTAACTTTCTGGGCTGCAAACCTGGGCTGTAGTAAAGGTGGGGTTGCTCTCTTGCTCCCGCAATCTTTGGAGGGAGAGGCAGCCCAGCCAGTGGAAATAATAAGCTTACTTTAATTTGATTTTAACTGGAGTCAGTGTTCTTTTCTTACATCCTGGTCTAAGAGGTAAACACTCCACAAACATAGAGCTCTGCCGGCCTAAAGACTTCTTGAGAAACTGCCTCTGAGGTTGGGTACTTTAAATATATTTTGTTGTCAGAAGGTTTAGCTTCTTTTTTATTGAGACCATCAAAGCTGGGTCTGCATCTATGTGAATGGAGAGCATGGTTTCTTATTTTCCAATGAACATGAGGCAGCAGTGCTGAATTCTCTCTTGGTAGGTAAACTGTGGCCACTGGGGGCTAAGTGTCTCCCCGTGTGGACTGTGAAGCCATTTGATCATCCTCCATTTTTGTGGTGTTTCTTGGTGCTGCACTGGGAGTTTGGTATTTGCTTCACGAAATACAAGGAGTTCAACTGGGACACAGTGCTGGAGGGAGTTCTTTCACGTGTGGTGGGTCAGGAACTGCAGGAGAATGCACCAACCAGGCTTCTATTTCACACAGCTTTTTCCTTGACCATACCAACCTGATTCTGAACATTGCCTTGAAACCTCTCCATATAATAAGATGCCTTTACATGTAAGGTTCTGCTGGATGCACCATGGCAGCCAAAATGCATTTGGAAGTCAATTGGAAATCCATATGGCCCCACCTCAGATATTTTATCACACACCTGCACACCACTGCTCTGGGCCCACTACTCAGCATTCTCAACTTACTGGCATCTCTGTTCTTCACCATTATCATGAAATCCAGTCAATCAAGGCACTGTCTGGTACACTCATGATCAGCAACAGGAGATCCAAAGGTTCTCCAGTGCCACCTGGTCATGGGAGTTTCAAAAATTTCAGGGTATTTATCTAGCCACTTTTCAAGGATGAAGTTGGAGAAACTGTGGGTTTCAATTCATTCAGGAACCATTTAATGTTGAGGAACCTCATTTCAATGAATGCTCTGGAGAACTCTCAAAGGCAAGGCTTCCCAAAGAGTAGCCAAATAGTCACATGAAGCCCAGCCCATTGAGGTCTACAATGTGAGGTCCATGTGTGTTTTGACTCTCAACTATGCCTGTCAAGTCTTTCATAATAAAATCATGTGATATCCTGGCTGAGATTCCAAGTGATCAGTCGAAAGCCACCCTTGGCCTAGATTTCAGTTTCCAATGGCGACTCTCATGCGTGGCCTTCTAAAATCGCAACACAATTCATGACAATACTTCTCTGAGGTCAGTTCCAGAACTCAGTCTCTAAGGTGAATCATACCAAAGTTCTAGCCCTGGTGGATCCAGTCATTTCTTCCAACCACTACACAAATGAACACAATTAAAACCAAAACACTCCCACATGGTCCTCACCTTCTTCCATATAGACACTCATTATAACCTCTGGCTGGAGGTTTCCATGAGGGGCGCAGCACAAGACAGTATCCAAAACAAGCTTCCTTATCCCTTATTTGCTTAAAGTCAGCTGGGCCTGGACACCATTCCTGTGAACCAGGAGTGATAAAATAAGCCTGGCCTTAATACTGCTCTGCTTCTCCAATTTGAGGCCTACTGACTGTCAGGTATAGATTCTTAATGTGATTTAAAGTAATGAAAAAACCCAAGTTCATAAAGGCTAGCCTCTGCAGGGCTTTGAAGAACTCATTTGACCCAAAGGATCCCTAGTCTCATTTGATGGAGATCAGAAACCTATCAGAGTAAGGCAAGATACTTCATACACAATTACTGATATTTTTGCCATTTTGGTTTCGGAAGCACACATGGGATCATTCTTTAGTTCCATCAGGTGCTGAGAATCTAAGCCACTGCCTCACACAGGGCTAAGTGGCTGATTCAGACACATCCCTTTCCAAAGCAATTAAGCAAAGATACACAGGTGATGCCCATTCATTTCCATTTGAAAACAGTTTTCTTCAGGCTTCACAAATTGGTGGCCTGAGGCAGAGACCTTCCTGACTCTCAGAGCAACAGAAAAATAGGTAAGCAAAAGGCCCAAAGCAGGGTTTCTCTACTGAGACTTTCTTTGTCACACTGATATCTGAGTTTTCTGAGATGCTTGCTATTCCCTTCAGCTATCCAGTATATGGCAATGTCACAGAGCTTGGAGGTGGTACATATCTTGGACACAAAACCATGAGCCTACTCTGGAGAGTGGCCAGAATTCAGGAAGAAAACAGGAACTTCGGAAGATAGTAGGTGTTGCCCGTCCCTAAAGCAACCTGCAGTCCACTCATAAATTGGGCAGGATGAATGTTGGCATGCTTTCTACTAGACAGGACACATCCATTGATGCATTATCTTTTATAATGTCTACAACCACGGACACAGTGGGATACACAGGCATACAAACAATCACCTTGTCAAATGACTTACTATAAACAGTCCACTCTAAAGCAAACAAACCGCCTTTCTTACCTATTCTCAGAACATGAGACATAACCACAAAATCACAATCACACCCACAACGACACCTCCTTTATTCAAGTAGGTCTGTGACTAATTGGAATGTACTCTGAATGATGGGCCATACTATGTTTCCTTGAAATGGCCTGTCCTTCTCAGATCTGGTCACCTTGGCCAACACTGTGAAGTTTTCAGGAGCCAGTGGTGAGCCACTACCTGCTTTCTCATGAAATTCCCCTTTTTAGAGCTCTCTTGGCATTTGGCAATCCTCACATCAGTAGGTACCAAGGAAGACTTACTCTGTCCTTGGTTATTCCAAACAACTGAGCCCACTGGGCAAGAAACTGGGACTGACTCTGGGTGCCTGGCTTCCTGGATCCCAAGTTCAGAGAGATCCGTCATCAAGGAAGAGAGGTAGGTCACCTCATTCAGGAACTGAATGAGGTTACTGCCGTGGCAACCACTTTGTCCTAACAATTGCTTTCAAGGGTCCCATGAGATGGTGGCTGCCCCTACCTCCTGTGACACTTTCACAAGTTAGAATGGTATATCAACCATTGGCACCTGGGAACAGCTCTCCACACAGGCCTGGTTTGGTCCATCTTCTCGACATTAAGAAGAGAGAAGCTGTTTCAGACACAACCCTTCATCCTGACCAGGTTGTTTGCCATGGAGGATGAATTTTGCTCTCTTAGGTCCTCCATAGCTGCTTACAACTTCTCCAGGAATCATTTCTGCATGGACCTTTGAGTTTCTCAGCATGTGGAAGATCCCCTATATTCCTGTATTGTAAGAACAACTCTATCCCTGCTCTTCTGTAAAGTTAAATTGACTGAACAGTGTATGGTTAGGTTAACTAACAGGTTCGATTTGGATTAGGAATCTTTTTGCGGGATGAATAATGGTATTGGGAAACTGCGATATTTACAAGAATATATAGGTGAATTATAAGTATGAAAACAGAAATCTAGGTAAGATTTGAAGCCCAAAAGGGCATTGGGCCCTTGACTGGGATACGTAGCTTTGAATTATGTTCTGCACTGATGTGTCAGGTAAATCGATATACAATGGCTTAGGTCCTTGTGCCATGGATGATTAAATGTAGAAGAGAACTTCCAGTCAAAAGGGATAGTTGGTAGGATTCGGAAGATTCTCGGTAGGTTTAGAAAGAAGAGTGAGTATAGGATTTGGACCAAATGTTGTTTAGCAATAGGGTTTCTGGTAGACAGTGAATGTTAATGTCAGCACAAGTGAAGAGACAGTCACAATGATGAACTGGGGAAAATAGTTAGGAAAGCTGATATCAATAGAGACATTACAAAATCAGGCAAAGTATAAAGTGAGTGATAGGATTAGATATTTTCAACAGGGTTGAGTTTGAATATATAATCTTAGAAAGAAACAAATGTGTAGTGACCAATAGGATTGACATTTGACAGCATTAGGCAACCTGGACATGGATGTTTAGTAATCCATGCTCACTTTTCATTTAGTCTTTGCTACAATCTTAAGTGTGACCTTTGCTTTTTTTGTCCAGAATATTACTGTGATAAAACGTATATGTAGATCAGGTGACATGACTATTTTTCCACCATTTCTGGCAGCAACATATTCAAGACGTATAAATTAGTAATGGGGGTAAAAAGAGGTGTACCCTTTGTCTGTGCATATAGAGATAATGCATGAATAGACCATACTTTGAATAAATAATATATCTGGTTCCGACTTTAAATAATGGATTGAAATTATATGTGAAAAAATACAAGAAATCTTATATTGACATACAAACATTCATTCCAACCAGTTATATATCTAATGGCCACATTAAGGTTATGGTTTATCATGAAGGGTGTGTGAGTTTTGCTTCAAAAGTGATTATGGAAATCTAAAATAATGTGTTTGGAAAGAAGTCTCATGAAAAGACCAGTCAAGAAACCTGGAGGAATACATGTTTTATGAAGCAGGAAGTGATTGTGAAACAAATGCGCATAAATTTGTGAACTTGTGGATGAAATATATATATCCTATGATTTGTAAAAATTGAAGAAATAGTAATGTACCAGTGTTGAATGAAAATAAACGTCAGAATACACATCATGTCCCATACGAATCTACTTGATTGATGTTAATCTGGGTTAGTTCCTGTACAAATATTAGGATTTGTAAGCACCATTTACTGAAGTTAGTTTTCAGAACTATGAAACAAATGTGTATTTCAGGAGGATGAATATTTCTGAGAATAATTTTGTGAAAAGTTTATTATAAATCCACATTTTTGAACATGAATGAATTTAGGGAGTGTATTTAAGATACATACATTTCATATTTTAAAAATCAGGACAGTATATATATATATATATATATATATATATATATATATTCATAATTATATATATGTGTATATACATATATATGTGTGTATATATATATATATATATATATATATATATATATATATATATATATATATATATACATATACACACACACACACACAAAACACACACACAGACATTAAAATGTAGGAATATATACGCCAATCGAAGTTCATCATAAAATATATAGCATCCACAGATGCAAAAATATTTATTTTACTGAACAAGGATTTATGTATAATGTTGTTCTACTAGGAAGCTCACCCATAGTTTGAATTTTCAGTTCCAACAGCGTTTAGAGTAGTGATCTCTTCTCACAACTTGTATCTGCCAAGTCAGTCACCTCACAAAAATGAACGTGTGATACCAGGTAGGATTCTATAAAGCATATAAAAATACATGTGCTGAATAGGCTACAGAGAAAGGCAGACAGGCATTTACATATTTGTTAACTTTAACAACACATGGAGAACTATTTCAATTAAAAATTGACTAGATTTATAACACCTACCATTTATCATGAAAAAGGCAAGTCCAACTATACCCCACGCCTCCTCTGAACTGCTTGTATTTCTATTCTGTTTGGGTTGTTTTTCTCCATCATTTGGATTAGTAGACAGAGTATAGTAGGGTATGGGTTATTGTCAGGATTCAGTATTTTCAATGGTATATAGGAAAATGAATCCAATGTGTATAAAAATATATGCTACACAATTATCTTCCCACTCTCATCCAGAACAATGCCTTTACATTACCTTCACCTCAAGTAAGACACAATTAGGGTAGAAGAGTTTGAAAATCCGTGAATGCATATCTGGTGTGGAAACAGTACTAAGAAACAAATACGTATTTAAGGTGGATGAATATTTCTGAGAATAATCTTGTGAAAAGTTGATTATGAATCCACAACATAAATATGAATGAATTTAGGAAGTGTGTAATAAGACACATATTTCATATTTTGAATACTCCTGAGAGTGTATCTATATATATATTTATATACACACACAGAGACAGACATTAAAAATTGCAATATATATGCCAAACGAAATTCACCATGAAATGTATATCATCCACAGATCCAAATATATTCATTTTACTGAACATGGATTTATGTATAATGTTGTTCAACTAGGAAGCTCACTCACATTTGAATTACCAGTTCAAGCAGCGTTTAGGAGGAGTGATTTCTTCTTCCAATTTGTATCTGCCAAGTCAGCCACCTCACAAGAATGTACGTGTGGTACCAGGTAGGATTCTATATGTGCATATAAAAATACGTGTGCTGAATAGGCTACAGAGAAAGGGGGACAGGAATTCACTTATTTGTTAACTTTAAAAACGCATTGAGAACTATTTCAACAAATAATTGACTAGATTTATAACTGCTACACTATACCATGCAAAAGGCAACTCCAACTATAAAATATACCTCATCTAAACTGCTTGTATTTCTATTATGTTTGTGTTATTTTTCTCCATCATATTAGGATTAGTAGTCAGAGTCTAATAGGGTATATGTTAGTTTCAGGGATTCAGCATTTCTAATGGAAAATAGGAAATTGAATCCAATGTGTATGCAAATATGTGCTACACAAAAATCTTCCCACTTTCATCCAGAACAATGCCTTGACATTACATTCTCCTCAAGTAAGACACAATTAGAGGATAAGAGTTAGAAAATCTGTGAATATATATCTGGAATGGAAAATACTCTGGAGTTTACAACTTTGGAGGTGGTAGAGAAGATTCTAAAAGTAAGGGACAGGGTAAACATTCCACAAACATGTAGCTCTGCTGGCCTAAATACTTTTTGAGAAACTGCCTCTAAGAGTGGGCACTTGAAGTATTTGATGTTCTGAGGAGATTTAGTTCCTTTGTAGAGAAACCATGAAAGCTGGGTCTGCATCTATGTTACTTGGAGGACATGGTTTCTTATTATCCAATGAACATGAGGCAGCAGTGCTGAATTCTCTCTTTGTAGGTAAACTATGGACACTGGGGTCTAAGTGTCTTTCAGTGTGGACTGTGAAGCCAATTGGTCATCCTCCACTTTTCGTGGTGTTTCTCGCTGCTGCACTGGGAGTTTGGTATTTGTTTCAAAAAATACAAGGAGTTAAAATGGGACAGAGTGGTGGAGGGAGTTCTTTAAGGTGTGGTGAGTCAGGGTCTTCAGGAGAATGCACCAACCAAGGTTCTATCCCATGTAGATTGCCCCCTTGAGAATAGCAACATGATTCTGAACATTGCAGTGAATCCTCTCCATATAACAAGATGCCTTTACATATATGGGTCTGCTGGCTGCACCATGTCAGTCACAAGCCATTTGGAAGCCAATGGCTGATCCACATGGCCGCAACACAGATGTTTTATCACACAATTGCATACCACTGCTCTAGGCCCACTACTCACCAGGCTCCAACTTACTGGCATATCTGTTCTACACCATTTTCATGAAACAAAGTCAATCAAGGCAGTGTCTGGTATACTCAGGATCAGAAACAGGACATCCAAAGTATTTCCAGTGCCAGCTGATCATGAAAATATCAAAAATTTCATGGTAATTTTCTAGCCATTTTTCACGGATGAAGTTTGAGGCTCTGAGGGATTCAATTAATTCAGGAACCATTAAATGGTGAAGAAGCTAATTTCAATGAAAGCTCTGGAGCACTCTCACAGGCAAGGTTTCCCTAAGGGTGGCCAAAATGTCACATGAAGCCAGGCCCATTGAGATCTACAATATGAGGTCCATGTGTGTTTTAAACTCAAATATGGCTGCCAAGTCTTTAAGAAAAATTGTATGTTATATCCGGGCTGAAATTCCCAATGTTCTGTGGAAATCCAACCTGGGCCTAGATCTCAGGTTCCAAGGGCGACTCTCATGTGTGGCCTCCTAAAATCCCAACACAATTCATGGCAATACTTCTCTGAGGTCAGTTAAAGAACTCAGTCTCTAAGGGGAATCACACCAGAGTTCAAGCCCAGTGGAACAGTCATCTCTTCCAACCGCCACACAAATGACCACAATTAAAACCAAAACACTCCCACATGGTCCTCATCTTTTTCCATATAGACACTCCTTATAACGTCTGGCTGGAGTTTTCAATGAGGTCCACAGCCCAAGTCAGTGTCCAAATTAAGGTCCTGTTCCCCTCATTTGTCTAACATCAAGGTGGCCTGGACACACTTCCTGTAAACCAGGAATGATCAAATAGGCCTGCCATTAATACTGCTTGGCTTTTTCAATTTGAGGCCTTCTGACTCTGTGGTTTAGATTCTTTATGTGAATTTGAGTCATGAGAAAATCCAAGCACCTCTGCAGAGATTTGAAGAACTCATTTGGCCGAAAGGATTCCTATTCTCACTTGATGGAAGTCAGGATCCTAACAGAGGAAGGTAAAAGAATTCATTCACAATGAGTGAATATTTGCCATTTTGGTTTTGGATGCACACATTTGATCTTTCTTTTGATCCATCAGGTGCTGAGAATCTAAGCCACAGCCTCACACAGGGCCAAGAGGATGATTCAGACACATCTTTTTCCAAAGCAATTAAGCAAAGAGACACAGGTGATGCCCTTCATTTCCATTTGAAAAATGTTTTCCTCAGGCTTCCCAAAGGGGTGCCCAGAGGCAAAGACATCCTGAGATTCAAGGCAACAGAACAATAGGTTAGCAAAAGGCCCAAAGCAGGGTTTCTCCACTGAGACTTTCCTGGTCACACTGATATCTGAGTTTTCTGAGATGCTGGCCATTCCCTTCAGATATCCAGTACATGGCCATGTGACAGAGATTGGAGGTGGTACATATCTTGGACACAAACCCAAGAGCCTATTCTGAAGAGTTGTCAGAATTCAGAAAGAAAACAGGGACTTAATAAGGTAGTAGGTGTTGCCTATCGATATGGAAACCACACTCCATTCATTAATTGGGCAGGATGAATGCTGGGAAGCTTTCTACTAGAGGGGACACATGCATTGATGCATTCTCTTTTCTAATGTATACAACCACGGACACAGTGGGATACACAGACATAGAAACACTCACCTTGTAAAACGACTTACTAGAAACAGTTCACTGCAAACCAAAGAAACCTCCTTTCCTACCTATTCTCAGAACAGAGACAAAACCACACACCCACACTCAAAAAGACACCTCCTTCCCCCAAGTAGGGCTGTGATTATCCGGAGTGTCCTCTGACAGGTTTGCCATACTATGTTCCCCGGTAATGGTCTGTCCTGTCTCAGATCTGGTCTCCTTGTACAACTCTGTAAAGCAGTCAGGAGCCAGCGGTGAGCCACTACCTGCTTAGTCAGGAAAGGCCCGTGTTCATATCTTTCCTGGCATTTGGCCATCCTCACATCAGTCAGTACCAAGAAGACTGACTCTGTCCTTGGTGATTCCAAACAAATGAGACCACTTGGACTGGGACTGGGACTGGCTCTGGTGCTTGGTTTCCTTGGTCCCAAGTTCAGAAAGTTCCATCAACAAGGAAGTGAGGTAGGTCACTTCCTTTAAGAACTGAATGAGGTCACTGCCTTGGCAACCACTTTGTCCTAACAGTTGCTTCCAAGGGTCCCATGAGATGGAGGCTGCCCCTACTTCCTTTGGCACTTTCACAACTTAGAATGGTATATCAACCTTAGGCACCCGAGAACAGCTCTCCACACAAGCCTGGTTTGGTCCATCTTCTCTACAGTAAGAAGATAGAGGCTGATTCAGACAAAACCCTTCATCCTGACCAGGTTGTTTGCCATGGAAAATGACTTTTTGTCTCTCAGGTCCTTCATTGCTGCCTACATCTTCTCCAGGGATCATTTCTGCATGGACCTTTGAGGTTCTTAACAGGTAGAGCATCCCCTACATTCCTGTATTGTAAGAACAATCTGTCTCTGCTCTTCTGTAAAGTTAGATTGAGTGAACAGTGTATAGTTAGGGTTAATTTCATGTTCGATTTGGGTTAGGAATCATTCTGCTGGATTAATAATGGTATTGGGAACCTGTGATATTTATAAGAATATCGAGGTTAATCATATGTATGAAAACAGAAATTAAAGTAAGATTTGAATCCCAGAAGGGCATTGGGCAATTGATTGGGATATTTAGCTTTGAATTACTATCTGCACACATGTCTCAAATAAATCGATATACAATGGCAGAGGAACTTGAACCTTGGATGATTGAATGCTGAAGAGAACATCCAGTCAAAAGGGATTGTCGGTAGGATTAAGAAGATAGTCGCAGTTATTAATATGGTATTATGTAAAAATGTGGATGTGTAACCGATGTGATTCTGCAACTTGTATTTGGGGTAAAAATGGGAGCTGATAACCCATTTGAATCAAATGTATGGAAGATGATATGCCATGAGCTTTGTAATGTTTTGAACAACCAATAAAAAAAATTAAAAAAAAAAGAAGATAGTCGTTATGTTTAGCAAGTAGAGTTAGTATAGGATATGTAACAAAAGTTCTTTAGCAATTTTTTTCGGGCAGTGAGTGAATATAAATGTCAGCACATATGAAGAAATCAGACACAATGATGAACTGGGGAAAATTTGTAGAAAAGCAGATATCAATAGAGACATTAGGAAATCAGGCAAAGTATAAAGTGAGTGATAGAATAAGACATTTTCAACAAGGTTGAGATTGAATATCTAATCTTAGGAAGAAACAAATATGTAGGTCACCAATAGGATTGACATTTGAGAGCATTAGGCAACATGGACATGGATATTGTTAGTAATCCATGTTCACTTTACATTTAGGCTTTGGTACAATCCTAAGTGGGACCTTTGCATTTTGTTTCCAGAATATTACTGTGATAAAATGTATATGTAGATCAGATGACATGATTTTTTCTTCCACCATTTCTAGGAGCAGTATTTTGAAAACGTATAAATTAGCATTGGGGGTAAAAAGAGGTGTACCCTGTTTTTATGAATATACAGATAATGCATGAATAGACCTTAATTTCAATAAATAATACAACTTGTTCCACTTTAAATAATGGATTGAATTGATATCTGAAAATATATAAGAAATCTTATATTGATATGCAATCATTCATGACAACCAGTTATACACCTAATGTTAATATTAGGGTACGATTTATCATGAAGTTTGTGTGAGTTTTGCTTCAAATGTGATTATGGAAATCGAAAATAATGTGTTTGGAAAGAAGTCTCATGAAAATGCCAGTCAAGGAACACCGAGGAATTCATGAGTTCTGAAGCAGGAAGTGATTGAAATTGAAAAAAATGACGATTAATTTCCTTACTTGTGGATGAAATATTATAATATGATGTGAATAAACTGAAGAAATAGTAATGTACCAGTGCTGAATAAAAATGAACATCAAAATACACATCATGTCCCACAGGAATCTTCTCGCATTGATGTTAAACTGTGTCAGTTACTGTAGAAATATTAGGATTTCTTTGCACCATTCACCAAAGTTAGTTTTCTTTTTTTTAATTTTTATTTATGCTTGTTCAAAACATTACATAGTTCTTGATATATCATATTCCACACTGTGATTCAAGTGGGTTATGAACTCCCATTTTTACCCCATAAACAGATTGCAGAATCACATCAGTTACACATCCATTGATTTACATATTGCCATACTAGTGTCTGTCGTATTCTGCTGCCTTTCCTAACCTCTACTATCCCCCTCCCCTTACCTCCCCTCTCCTCTTCTCTCTCTACCTCTTTACTGTAATTCATTTCTCCCCCTTGTATAATTTTTTCCTTTCCCTCACCTCCTCTTGTATGTAATTTTGTATAACCCTGAGGGTCTCCTTTTATTTCCATGCAATTTCCCTTCTCTCTCCCTTTCCCTTCCTCCTCTCATCCCTGTTTAATGTTAAATTTCTTCTCATTCTATTCGTCCCTACTCTGTTCTTAGTTAATCTCTTTATATCAAAAAGACATTTGGCATTCGGTTTTAGGGATTGGCTAGCTTCACTTAGCATAATCTGCTCTAATGCCATCCATTTCTCTGTAAAAATTTTGTCATTTTTTAATGCAGAGTAATACTCCATTGTGTATAAATGCCTCATTTTTTATCCATTCATCTATGGAAGTGCATCTAGGTTGGTTCCACAGTCTTGCTATTGTAAATTGTGCTGCTATGAACATCAATGTAGCAGTGTCCCTGTAGCATTTTTTTTAGGTCTTTAGGGAATAGACTGAGAAGGGGAATACCTGGGTCAAATGGTGGTTCCATTCCCACCTCTACAAGAAATCTCCATACTGCTTTCCAATTTGGCTGCACCAATTTGCAGTCCCACCAGCAATGTACAAGTGTACCCTTTTCTCCACATCCTCGCCAGCACTTGTTGTTGTTTGAGTTCATAATAAATATCTGGAATGGAAAATGCTCAGGAGTTCACAACCTTGAAGGTGGTAGAGGAGTTTCCAAAAGTAAGGGACAGGGTAAATACCACAAACATGGAGCTGTGTCGGCCTTAAGACTTCTTGAGAAAATGCCTCTGAGGTTGGGCACTTGAAATATATGTTGTTGTCAGGAGCTTTAGCTTCCTTTGTAGTGAGACCATCAAAGCTGAGTCTGCATCTATGTGACCTGGACGACATGTTTTTTTTTTTTTTATTTTCCTATGAACACGAGGCAGCAGTACTGAATTCTCTCTTTGTAGGCAAACTGGGGCTACTGGGGGCTAAGTGTCTCCCCATGTGGACTGTGAAGCCATTTGATCATCCTTCACATTTAATCATGTTATTTGATGCTGCACTGAAAGTTTGGTATTTACTTTATGAAATAAAGGAGTTTAACTGTGATACAGTGCTGCAGGGAGTTCTGTCATGTGTGGTGGTCAGGATCGGCAGGAGAATGTACCAAGAAGGCTTCTATCACACATAGTTGCCCCCTTGACCATAGCAACATGATTCTGAACATTGCCCTGAAACCTCTCCATACAACAAGATGCCTTTACATCCAAAGGTCTGCTAGCTGCACCATGTCAGTCACAAACCATTTATAAGCCAATGGCAGATCCACGTGGCCCCACCACAGATGTTTTTTCACACACCTACACTCTACTGCTCTTGGCCCACTACTCAGCAGGCTCCAACTTACTGGCATATCTTTTCTACACCATTATCATGAAACTCAGTCAAACCAGGCACTGTCTTGTATACTCATGATAAGCAACAGGACATCAAATGGTTTTCCTGTGCCAGCTGGTCATGGAAATTTCAAAAATTTCATGGTATTTTCTAGCCATTTTTCAAGGATGAAGTTGGAGTTACTGTGGGTTTCAATTCATTCAGGAACCATTAAATATTGAGGAATCTCATTTCAATGGAAGCTCTAGAGAACTCTCACAGGCAAGTCTTCTGAAAGAGTGGCCCAAGGTCACATAAAGCCAGCCACATTGAGGTCTACAATGTGAGGTCCATGTGTGTTTTGACTCTCAACTATTGCTGCCAAGTCTTTCAGAATATAATCAAGTGATATCCTCGCTGAGATTCCCAGTGCTCTGTGGAAAGCCACCCTGGGCCTAGATCTCAGTTTCCAAGGGTGACTCTCATGCGTGGCCTCCGAAAATTCCAACACAATTCATGGCAATACTTCTCTAAGGTCAGTTTCAGAACTCAGTCTCGAAGGGGAATCTCACAAGAGTTGAAACCCAGGTGGACGCAGTCATCTTTTCCCACCGCCACACAAATGACAACAATGAAAACCAAAACACTCTCACATGGCCCTCATGTTCTTCCATATAGACACTAATCATAACCTCTGGCTAGAAGTTTCCATGAGGGGCGCAGACCAAGACACTGTCCAAAATTAGCTCCCTTTCCCCTCATTTGCCAAAAGTCAGGGTGGCCTACACACCCTTCCTGTGAACCAGAACTGATCAAATAGGCATGGCGTTAATACTGTCATGCTTTTCCAATTTGAGGCCTACTGACTGTCAGGTATAGATTCTTTATGTGATTTGGAGTCATCAGAAAACCCAAGCACTTCTGCAGGGGTTCAAAGAACTCTTTTGAACTAAAGGATCCTGATTCTTACTTGATGAAGGTCAGGAATCTAATAGAGGAAGGCAAGAGACTCATTTGCCATTTCTGTTTTGAATGCACACATGGAATCTATCTTTTGATGCATCAGGTGCTGATAATCTAAGCCACAACCTCACACAGAACCAAGAGGCTGATTCAGACACATCCTTTTACAAAGCAATTAAGCAAAGAGCCACAGGTGATGCCCATTCATTTTCATTTGAAAACTGTTTTCTTCAGGCTTCACAAAGGGGTGGCCAGAGGCAAAGACCTTCCTGACATTTAGGGCAACAGAAGAACAGGTAAGCAAAAGACACAAAGCAGGGTTTCTCCACTGAGACTTTCCTGGTCACACTGATATCTGAGTTTTCTGAGATGCTTGACATTCACTTCAGCTATCAAGTACATGGCCATGTCACAGAGCTTGGAGGTGGTATATATCTTGGACACAAAACCATGAGGCTATTCTGGAGAGTGGCCAGAATTCAGGAAGAAAACAGGATCTTAGGAAGATAGAAGGTTTTGCCCATCCAGAAGGCAAGCCGCAGTCCATTAATCAATTGGGCAGGATGAATGCTGGGAAGCTTTCTACTAGACAGGACACATCCATTAATTCATTCTCTTTTCTAATGTCTACAACCACAGACACAGTGGGATACACAGACATAGAAACACTTACATGTCAAACGACTTACTAGAAACAGTCCAATCCAAACCAAACAAACCACATTCCTACCTATTCTCAGAACATGTGACAAAACCACAAAACCACAACCACTCCCACAAAGGCACCTCCTTCCCCCAAGTAGGTCTGTGACTATCCAGAGTGTCCTCTGACTGGTGGGCCATAAAATGTTCTCCCGAAATGTCCTGTCCTGACTCAGATCTGGTCTCTTTGGCCAACTTTGTGAAGTTGTCAGGAGCCAGTGGTGAGCCACTACCTGCTTTCTCAGAAAAGGTCCCTCTTCAGAGCTCTTCTGGCCTTTGGCCATCCTCACATAGGTAGGTACCAAGAAAGACTGACCCTGTCCTTGGTAAAACTGAACAAGTGAGCCCACTGGGACTGGGACTGAGACTGGCTCTGGGTACCTGTCTTCATGGATCCCAAATTCAGAGAATTCCTTCACCAAGGAAGTGACGTAGGTCACTTCCTTCAGGAACTGAATTAGGTTACTGCCTTGTCAACCAATTTGTCCTAACAGTTGCTTCCAAAGTCCAATGAGTTGGAGGCTGCCCCTTCTTCCAGTGAAACTTTCACAAGTTTGCATGGTATATCAACCATAGGCACCCAAAAAAAGCTCTCCAGATAGGCCTGGTTTGGTCCATCTTCTATACATTAAGAAAAGAAATGTTGATTCAGACACATCCCTTCATGCTAACCAGGTTGTTTGTCATGGAAGATGACTTTTGCTCTCTGACGTCATTCATAGCTGCCTACATTTAATCCAGGGATCATTTCTTTAATGACCTTGGAGGTTCTCAGCAAGTGGAAGATCCCCTAATTTCTGTATTGAAAGACCAACTCTGTCCCTGCTCTTCAGTAAAGATAGATTGAGAGAACAGTGTATGGTCAGGGTTAATAACATGTTCCATTTCGGTTAGGAATCATTCTGCGGGATGAATTATGGTATTGGGAACGTGCGATATTTATAAGAATATAAGTGAAATATAAGTATGAAAACAGACATCTAGGTAATATTTGAAGCCCAGAATTGCATTGGACCCTTGGCTGGGATTCTTAGCTTTGAATTATATTCTGCACAGATGTCTCAGATAAATCAATATACAATGGCATAATTCCTTGTACCTTGGTTGATTGAATGTTGAAGAGAACATCCAGTCAAAAAGAAATAATTTGTAGGATTAGTAAGATTGTTGGTAGGTTTTGAAAGAAGAGTGAGTATAAGATTTGGATGAAAAGATCTTTAGCAATAGGGTTTCGGATAGAGAGTGAATGTAATTGTCAGCACATGTGGAGAGTCTGTCAAAAGGATGAACTGGGGAAAAAAGTAGGAATGCAGATATCAATTGACATTAGGATATCAGGCAAAGTATAAAGTGATTGATAGAATTATACATTTTCAACAGGGTTGAGTTTGAATATATAATCTTAGGAAGAAACAAACATGTAGTCACCAATAGGATGAACTTTTGAGAGCATTAGGCAATATGGACATGGATGTTTTCCGTAATCCATGCTCACTTTTCATTTAGGCTTTGGTACAAACATAAGTTTGACCTCTTCTTTCTGTGTGCAGAATATTACTGTGGTAAAATATATATGTAGATCAGGTGACATGAGTATTTCTTCCACCATTTCTGAGAGCAATATTTTGAAGACGTATCAATTATTTTTGGAGGTAAAAATGGTGTACACTGTGTCTATAATTATAGAGATAATGCATGAATAGACCATACTGTAAAGAAATATTATAACTGGTTCTAACTTTAAATAATGGATTGAATTGATATCTGAAAATATACAGAAAATCTTACATTGATATACAATCCTTCATTCCAACCAGTAATATATATAATGGTTATATCAGCATTATGGTTTTTCATGAAGAATGTGTGAGTTTTGCTTCAAAAGTGATTATGGAAATCGGAAATAATGTGTTTGGAAAGAAGTCTCATGAAAAGACCAGTCAAGAAACCTGGAGGAATACATGTGTTTTGAAGCAGAAAGTGATTGAAAGTGAAACAAATGCCTATAAATTTGTGAACTTGTGGATCAAATATATATACTATGATGTGCGTAAACTGAAGAAATAGTAATGTACCACTGTTACATAAAAATGAACGTCAAAATACACATCATGTCCTCTCCCACAGGAATCTACTTGCATTGATGTTAAACTGGGTCAGTTATTGTAGAAATATTAGGATAATGCCGCAGTCTTGCTGGGCACAATCAGCAGCCACTTGTCAAAAGAAACTAACTTTATTTTTAGAACCACACATGCCAAACAAAACAGCCTCTCAGGAAAAAACCTTCAGAGCCCCAACTGCCACCACTGGCTTCCCAAAACCTCTCCCTCCCACAGGAGCCTCTCTCCGCCTCCCACAATACTCCTGCTCTTGAGGGCGATTGGCTGGGTCATGTGGGCGGAGTCAAAAAAGTCCCCCAATGAGCAGTTTTGTGGTCTGAAAGGGCAGGGAAACAGCCCATTGAGCATCACCGCAGAAGAGCCAATCAGCTAGGTGTTGCTGGGGCCGCTGTGAGCCAATCATCAGCCGGCAGCTGGAAGTTTGCTGGCAGCAGGAATTTTGCTGGGGCCCCTTCGGCTGTGGCTCTCAACATCTTCGCCTCTCTGTTTAAACAACACGCATGTGGCTTAGGGACCGTGCCTGCCTTAGGTTGTCCAATAGTACATATGGTCTTTACCCGTTAAGTTGGTACCATTGCAATTGGATCTTACCCGTCACTGACTACCCATCCAGTATAGAGCCACACATGTTGAGAGGTCTTTGTACCAGCGGGGGTGGGTGAGGTTCTTTGCCTCACCTCTGTTGGCCCCCCAAATTTTAGCTGGACGATCATGACACGCAGAAGGGAGGAAGATACACCAAGCCAATTGATGGCTCCTTTTGGAAAAATTGTACCACCGATGACATCATCAGCAAATATACCCCAACACTACCACAAGTCGCTGCACCAACAGATAGTTCACAATGCATTTAGGTGAGTTCACAATGTGTCCAGGCAAGTTCTGCAAGCAGTACAGGGATGGCTATTGCAGAAGCTGTAGATTGGTATTATCTTTGATTTCACCTGCACTGGGATGAAGATAGGAACTCTGGCAATAATGTCTAAAGAAAAAAATTATGTAATATTCCAGAAGGCACTAAAACCAAAAAAAAAAAATATGTAACATTCCAGAAGGCACATCAAAAACCAAAGTGGCCCAAAAAGCAGTCATTGAGGATGAAGTCTCTCACTTTCCTCTGTAAGGTTCCTGACCTCCATAAAATGAGAATAGGGATTTATTGGGTCAAATGAGTTCTTCAAAACCCTGCAGAGTGTAGCCAATGGGTTATTGGGTTTTTTCATTACTCCAATTCACATCAAGAATCTATACTCCACAGACAGTAGGCCTCAAATTGGAGAAGCAGAGCAGTATTAAAGTCAGGGTTATTTGATCACTCATGGTTCACAGAATGGGTGTCCAGGCCACCCTGACTTTAGTCAAATGAGAGGAAAGGGAGATTATTTTGGACACTGTCTTGGGCTGTGCCCCTCAAGGAAACGTCAAGCCAGAGGTTATGATGAGTGTCTATATGGAAGAAGATGAGGGCCATTTGGGAGTGTTTTGGTTTTCATTGTGGTCATTTATGTGGCAGTAGGAAAAGATGACTGGGTCCACCAGGGCTTGAACTCTGGTGTGATTCCTCTTAGAGACTGAGTTCTGGAACTGACCTCAGAGAAGTATTGCCATGATTTGTGTTGGGATTTTAGGCGGCCACCCATGAAATTCGCCCTTTGAAACTGAGATCTAGGCCCGGGGTGGCTTTCCACAGAGCACTGGGAATCTCAGACAGAATATCATATGATGTTATTTTGAAATACTTGCCAGACATAGTTGAGAGTCAAAACACACATGGACCTCACATTGTAGACCTCAATTGGCCTGGCTTCATGTGACTATTTGGCCACTCTTTGGAAAGCCTTGCCTCTGAGAGTTCTCCAGAACTTTCATTGAAATGAGCTTCCTCAACATTGAATGATTCCTGAAAGAATTGAAACCCACAATGCCTCCAACTTCATCCTTGAAAATGGCTAGATAAATACCATAAAATTTTTGAAATTCGCATGATGAGGTGGCACTGGAGAACCTTTGATGTCCTGTTGCTGATCATTAGTGTACCAGACAGTGCCTTGATTGATTGGGTATAATGAAAGTGGTGTAGAACAGAGATGCCGGTTAGATGGAGACTGCGGAGTAGTTGGCCCAGAGTTGTGGTGTGCAGGTGTGTGATAAAATATTTATGGTGGTGCCATGTGGATCTGCCATTGACTTCCAAATGGCTTTTAGCTAACATGGTGCACCCAGCAGACCCTTATATGCAAAGACATCTTGTTATATGGAGAGGTTTCAGGGAAATGTTCAGAATCAGGTTGCTATGGTCAAGGGGGCAATCTATGTGGGATAGAAGCCGGGTTAGTGAGTTCTCCTGGAGACTCTGACCCAGCACATGTCACAGAACTCCCTCCAACACTGTGTCCCAGTTGAACTCCTTGTATTTCTTGAAGCAAATACCAAACTCCCAGTTCAGCACCAAGAAACACCATGAAAATTGGAGGATGACTAAATGGCTTCACAGTCCACATGGTTAGACACTTTGGCCCACTGGACTCTGTTTACCTACAAAGAGAGAATTCAGCACTGCTGCCTCAGGTTCATTGGAAAATAAGAAACCATGTTCTCCAAGTCACATAGATTCAGACCCAGCTTTGATGGTTTCACTACAAATGAAGACAAAGCTCCTGACAACAATATATATTTCAAGTGCCACACCTCAGAGGCAGATTCTCCAGAAGTCTTTTTTCCAGCAGAGCTCCATGGTTGTGGAGTGTTTACCCAATCCCTTACTTCTGGAAACTCCTCTACCTGCTCCCAGGTTGAGAACTCCTGAGAATTTTCCATTCCAGATATGTATTCACAGATTTTCTAACTCTTCTTCTCTAATTGTGTCTCACTTGGGGCAAAGGTAATGTCAAGGCATTGTTCTAGGTGAGAGTGGGAAGATTATTGTGTAGCACATATTTGCATACACATTGGATACATTATCCTATTTTCCATTTGCAATACTGAATTTCTGACACTAACCCATACCCTACTAGACTATGACTACTATCCTAAAATGATGGAGAAAAAGAAACCTAACAGAATAGAAATACAGGCCTTTTGTAGGAGGCATGGTGTATACTTGGATTTTCCTTTTCCTTTATCAAGGATATGTGTTATAAATCTAGTCAACTTTTCATTGTAATATTTCTCCATGAGTTTTCAAAGTTAACACATATGTAAATTCCTGTCTCCTTTTCTCTGTAGCCTCTTTAGAACATGTATATTTTTATGCATATATAGACTCCTACCTGGTAACACACGTAAATTCTTGTGATCTCACTAACTTTGGAATATACAAATTATGAGAATAGATCACTTCCCCTAAATACTGATGGAACTGAAAATTCAAACTATGGGTGAGCTTCCTAGTGAACAACATCATACATAAATCCATGTTCAGTAAAATGAATATTTTTAGATATGTGGATGATATATATTTCATGATAAATTTCGATTGGCATATATATTGCTACATTTTATTGTTGTGTGTGTGTGTGTGTATATATATATATATATATATATATATATATATATATATATACCAGATTTTCCAGATTTTCCAAAATATGAAATATATGTGTCTTATTATAGACTCCCTAAATTCATTCAAGTTCATGTATGCGATTTAAAATCAACATTTTACATGATTATCATCAGTCTGGCTGGGCACAATTCAGGAGCCAATTGTCAAAAGAAACAAACTTTATTTTTAGAACCACACAAGCCAAACAAAACAGCTTCTCAGGAAAAACCCTCAGAGCCCAACTGCCACCACAGTCTTCCCACAAGCCTCTCCCTCAACCACAAGCCTCCTCCTTTTGAGGCCAATTGGCTGGGTCACATGGGCGGAGCCAAAAAAGTCCACCAATGAGCAGCTCCGTTGTCTGAAAGGGCAGGGAAACATCCCATTGAGCATCACCACAGAGGAGCCAATCAGCTAGATGTTGCTGGGGCCGCTGTGGAGCCAATCATCAGCCGGCAGCTGGAAGTTTGCTGGCAGCTGGAGGTTTCCTGGGGCCCCTTTGGCTGTGGCTCTCAACATCTCCCCCTCTCTGTTTAAACAACGAGCATGTGGCTTAGGGACCATGCCTGCCTTAGGTTGTGCAGTAGTACATATGGTATTTACTGGAGACCCTTGGCTGTGGCTATCAACAGGATTTGTATGTACCATTCACTGAAGTTAGTTTTCAGTACTAGGAAACAAATATGTATTTCAGGTGGATAAATATTTCTGAGAAAAATCTTGTGAAAAGTTGATTATAAATCCACATACTTGAACATAAATGAATTTAGGGAGTGTAAATAAGATACATATATTTCATATTTTGAAAAATCTGGAGAGAGTGTGTGTGTGTGTGTGTGTGTGTGTATACACACACAGACACATACAGATATTAAAATGTAGCAACATATATGCAAATCTAAATTCACTATGAAATATACATCAATCACAGATCCAAAAATATTCAATTTTCTTAACAGGGATTTATGTATATTGTTTTTCTACTAGGAAGCTCACCCATTATTTGAATTATCAGTTCCAACAGCGTTTAGGAGGAGTGATGTCTTCTCACAAATTGTATCTCCCAAGTCAGTCACCTCACAAGAATGTAGGTGTGACACCAGGTAGGATTTGATATGTGCATATAAAAATACATGTGCTGAATAGGCTACAGACAAAGGGAGACAGGAATTCACATATTTGTTAACTTTAAAAACACATGGAGATCTATTTCAATTAAAAATAGACTGGATTTATAACACCTGACATTTATCATGCAAAAGGCAAGATCAATTATACACCATGCCTCCTCTGAACTGCTTGTATTTCAATTCTGTTTGTGTTACTTTTCTGCATGATATTAGAATTAGTAGTCAGAGTCTAGTAGGGTATGGGTTCGTGTCAGGGATTCAGTATTTCGAATGGAAAATTGGAAAATGAATCCAATGTGTATGCAAATACGTGCTACACACAAAAAATTCCCACTTTCATTCAGAACAATGGCTTGAAATAACCACGCTCCATGTAAGAAACAATTAGAGGAGAAGAGTTAGAAAATCTGTGAATACATACGTAGAATGGAAAATGCTCAGTAGTTCACAACCTTTGAGGTGTAAGAGACGTTTCCAAACCTTAGGGACAGGGTAAAACTCCACAAACATGGATTTCTGCTGGCCTAAACACTTCTGGAGATACTGACAATGAGGTTGGGTACTTGAAATATATGTTGTTTCAGAAGCTTTAGCTTCCTTTGTAGTGAGACCATCAAACTTGGGTCTGCATTTTTGTGACCTGGAGGACATGAATTCTTATTGTCCAATGAACATGAGGCAGCAGTGCTGAATTCACTCTTTGTAACTAAACTGTGGCCAATGGGGGATAAGTGTCTCCCCGTCTGGACTTTGAAATCATTTGGTCATCCTCCACTTTTCGTGGTGTTTCTTGCTGCTGCAGTGGGTGTTTTGTATTTGGTTCATGACATACAAGGAGTTAAACTGGGACACAATGCTGGAGGGAGTCCTGTAACGTATGGTGTGTCAGGGTCTGCAGGAGAATGCACCAACCAGGCTTCTATCCCCCATTGCTTGCCCCCTTTACCATAGGAACTTGATTCTGAACATTGCCCTGAAAACTCTCCATGTAACATGATGCCTTTACATACAAAGTTCTGCTAGCTGCACCATGTCAGTCACAAGCCATTTGGAAGCCAATGTAAGATCCACATGACCCCACCACAGATGTATTGTCACACACCTGCACACAACTGCTCTCGGCCTGCCATAAATACTGCTCTGCTTCTCCAATTTGAGGCCTACTTACTGTCAGGTATAGATTCTTTATGTGATTTGGCATCATGAGACAACCCAAGCAGTTCTGCAGGACTTTGAAGAACTCATTTGATCCAAAGGATCCCTATTCTCACTTGATGGAGGTCAGGAACCAAACAGAAGAAGGCAAGAGACTTCATCCACAATGACAGATTTTTTGCCATTTTGGTTTTGGATGCACACATGGGATCTTCTTTAGATCTATCAGGAGCTGAGAATCTTAGCCACAGCCTCAAACAGGGCCTAGTGTCTGACTAAGACACATCCCTTTCCAGAGCAATTAAGCAAAGAGCCACAGGTGATGCCCATTCATTTCCATTTGAAAACTGTTTCTTCACGCTTCACAAAGGGGTGGCCTGAGGCAAAGACCTTCCTGACATTCAAGGCAACAGAAACATAGATAAGCAAATGGAGCCAATCAGGGTTTCTCCACTGAGACTTTACTGGTCACACTGATATCTGAGTTTTCTGAGATGTTCCCATTCCCTTCAGCTATCAAGGACATGGCCATGTCACAGAGTTTGGAGGTGGTACATATCTTGGACAATAAACCATGATACTATTCTGGAGAGTAGCCAGAATTCAGGAAGAAAACAGCAACTTAGGAAGTTAGTAGGTGTTTCCCATCCATAAGGCAAGCAACAGTCCATTAATCAATTGTGCAGGATGAATGCTGTGAAGCTTTCTACTAGACAGGACACCTCCATTGATGCATTCTCGTTTCTAATGTCTAAAACCACGGACACAGTGGCTACACAGACATAGAAACACTCGCCTTGTCTATAGACTTACTAGAAACAGTCGACTCCAAACCAAACCAACCACCTTTCCTACCTATTCTCAGAACATGAAACAAAACCGCAAACTCACACCCACAACCAAAAAGGCACCTCCTTCCCAAAAATAGGTCTTTAACTATCTGGAGTGTCCTCTGACTGGTGGGCCATACTATGTTCCACTCGAAATGGCCTGTCTGGTCTCAGATCTTGTCTCCTTGGCCAACTCTGTTATTCTGCGAGGAGCCTGCTGTTAGCCACAACCTGCTGTCTCAAGAAAGGCCCCTCTTCAGAGCTCTACTGGCATTTGGCCATCCTCACATCAGTAGGTACCAAGAAGGCCTGACTCTGTACTTGGTAAATCCAAACAAGTGAGCCCACTGGGACTGGGACTGGGACTGGCTCTTGGTGCCTGGCTTCTTGCATCCCAATTTCAGAGAGTTCCATCACCAAGGAAATGAGGTATGTCACTTTCATTGCAACTGAATGAGGTCACTGCCTTGGCAACAACTTTGTCCTAAGACTTGCTTCCAATGGTTCCATGAGTTGGAGGGTGCCCCTACTTCCTGTGACAATTTGACTAGTTAGAATGGTATATCAAAATAGACACCATGGAACAGCTCTACACGCAGGCCTGCTTAGGTTCATCTTCTCTACATTAAGAAGAGAGAGTCTGATGCATACACATCCCTTCATCCTGTCCAGGTTGTTTGCCATGGAAGATGGCTTTTGCTCATGCAGGTCCTTCATAGCTGCCTACATCTTCTCCAGGGATCATTTCTGCATCGAACTTTGAGGTTCTCAGCAGTTGGAAGATAACCTACATCCCTAATTGAAAGAATAGCCCTGTCCCTGCTCTTTTGTAATGTTAGATTGAGGCAACAGTGTATGGTTAGGGTTAATAACACGTTCGATTTGGGTTAGGAATCATTCTGCGGGATGAATAAGGTTATTGGGAACCTGCAATATATAGAAATATAGTGGTTAAATATAAGTATGAAAACAGAAATCTAGGTAAGATTTGAAGCTCAGAAGTGCATTTGGCAATAGATTGGGACACGTAGCTTTGAATTATGTTCTGCATACATGTTTCAGAAAAATCGATATACAATGGCATAGGACCTTGTACCTCAGATGATTGAATGTAGTAGAGTACATCCACTCAAAAAGGGATAGTCGATAGGATCAGGAAGATAGTCAGTATGTTTCGGAAGAAGATAGAGTATAGGATTTGGACCAAAGTTCATTAGCAATAGGGTTTCGGTTAGAGAGTGAATGTCAATGTCAGCACATGTGAAGGGTCAGTCACAATGTTGAACTGGAAAAAATATGTAGGAAAGTAGATATCAATAGAGACATTAGGAAATCAGGCAAAGTATAAAGTGAGTGAAAAAACTAGACATTTCCAATAGTTTTGAGGTTGAATATATAATCTTAGGAAGAAACAAAAATGTGGTCACCAATAGGATTGACATTTGAGAGCATTAGGCAACCTGGATATGGATGTTTTTAGTAATCCATGTTCAGTTTCCATTTAGGCTTTGGTACAATCATACGTGTGACTTTTGCATTTTGTGTCCAGAATATTACTATGATAACATGCATCTGTAGATCAGGTGACATGAGTATTTCTTCCACCATTTCTGGGAGCAATATTTAGAAGACTAATAAATTAGTATTGGGGGTACTAAGAGGTGTGCCCTGTGTCTATGAATATAGAGATAATGCATGAATAGACAATATAGTGAATAAATAATATAACTGGTTCCACTTTAAATAATGGAATAAACTGATATAAAAGAATATATAAAAAATACTATATTGTTATAAAATCATTCATTCCAACCAGTTATACATCTAGTGGTGATATTATAGTTATGGTTTATCATGAAGTGAGTGTCAGTTTTGCTTCAAAAGTGATAAAAAAATCAAAAATAATATATTTCGAAAGAAGTCTCATTATAAGACCAGTCAAGAAACCTGGAAGAATCCATGTGTTCTGAAGCAGGAAGTGATTGAAAGTGAAACAAATGCCTATAAGTTTGCTAACTTGTGGATGAAATATATATCCTATGATGTGCATAAATTGAAGAAATAGTAATGTACCAGTGTTGAATTAAAATGAATTTCAAAATACACATCATGTCACATAGGAATGTACTTGCATTGATGTTAAACTGGGTCAGTTACTGTAGAATTATTAGTATTTGTATGCAACATTAACTGAAGTTAGTTTTCAGTACTGGAAACAATATGTATTTCAGGTGGATGAATATTTCTGAGAATGATCTTGTGAAAAGTTGATTATAAATCCATATACATGAACATGAATGAATTTAGGGAGTGTATATAAGACACATATATTTCATATTTTGAAAAATCTGGAGAGTGTATGTATATTTATATATATATATATATATATATATATATATATATATATATATATATATATATATATATATATACAAAAAAACACACACAGACAATAAATTAGCAATCAAATTTATCATGAAATATATATCCTCCACAGATGCAAAATTATTTCTTTTAGAACATGTATTTATGTATAATGTTGTTCTTCTAGGAAACACACCCCTATGTTAAATTTTCAGTTCCAACAGAGTTTAACAGGAGTGATCACTTCTCACAAATTGTATTTGCCAAATTAGCCACCTCACAAAATGTAGGTGTGATACCAGGTAGTGTTCTATATGTGCATTTAAAAATACATGTGCTGAATAGGCTACAGAGAAAGGGAGATAGGTATTCACATATTTGTTAACATTAAAAACACATGGAGAACTATTTCAATTAAAAATTGACTACATTTATAACACCTACAATTAATCATGCAAAAAACAAGTCCAACTATACACTATGATTCCTCTGAACTGCTTGTATTCCTATTCTGTTTGTGTTATTTTTCTCCATCATATTAGGAGTAGTAGTCAGAGTCTATTAGGGTATGCGTTAGTGTCAAGGATTCAGTATTTCGAATGGAAATATGGAAAATGACTCTAATTGGTATGCAAATATGTGCTACACAAAAATGTTCACACTCTCATCCAGAAGATTGCCTTGACATTACCTTAGTTCCAAGTAAGATACAATTAGAGGAGAAAAGTTAGAAAATCTGTAAATACATATCAGGAATAAAAAATGCTCAGGAGTTCACAAACTTGTAGGTGGTAGAGGAGTTTCCAAAAGTAAAGGACAGGGTAAACACTCCACAAACATTGAGCTCTGCTTGTGTAAAGACTTCTTGAGAAACTCTCTGAGGTTGGGCTCTTAAAATACATGTTGTTGTCAGGAGCTTTAGCTTCCTTTGTTGTGTGACCATCAAATCTGGGTGTGCAAATATGTGACCTGAAGGACATTGTTTCTAATTTTCCAATGAAAATGAGGCAGCAGTGCTGAATACTCTTTTTGTAGTTAAACTATGGCCACTGGGGTGTAAGTGTCTCCCTGGGTTGACTGTGAAGCCATTTGGTCATGCTCCAATTTTCGTGGTGTTACTCCTTGGTGCACTGGGAGTTTGGTATTTGCTTCATGATATACAAGGAGTTCAACTGGGACACAGTGCTGGAGGGAGTTCTGTCACGTGTGGAGGGACACAGTCTGCATGAGAATGCACCAACCAGGATTCTGTCCCACATAGGTTGCCCCTTTGTCCATAGCAACCTGATTCTGAACATTGCCCAGAAACCTATCCATATAACAAGATGCCTTTACATATAAGGGTCTGCTGGCTGTACTCTGTCAGTCACAAGGCAATTGGAAGCCAATGGCAGATCCACATGCCCCAACACACATGTTTTATCACACACCTTCACACCTATGCTCTAGTCCCACTAATGAACAGGCTCCAACATACTGGCATCACTGTTCTACACAATTTTCATGAAACCCAGTCAGTCAAGGCACAGTGAGATACACTCATGATCAGCAACAGGACATCCAAAAGTTTTCCAGTGCCACCTGGTTATGGGAATTTCAAAAGTTTCATGGTATTTATCAAGCCATTTTTTGAGGATAAAGTTGGAGGCTCTGTGGGTTTCAATTCATTCAGGAACCATTAAATGTTGAAGAAGCTCATTTCAATGAAAGATCTTGAGAACACTCACAGGCAAGTCTTCCCAAAGAGTGGCCAAAAGGTCACATGAAGTCAGGCCCATTGAGGTCTACAATGTGAGGTCCATGTGTGTTTTGACTCTCAACTGTGGCTTTAAAGAATTTCAGAATAAAATCATGTGATATCCAGGCTGAGATTCCCAGTGCTCTGGGCAAAGCCACCCTGCACCTAGATCTCCCTGCACCACAATTAATACCTGAGATCTAGGTTGCATGGCCTAGTAAAATCCAAACACAATTCATGACAATACTTCTCTGATGTCACTTCCAGAATTCAGTCTCTAAGGAGAATCATACCAGCGTTCAAGCCCAGGTGGACCCAGTCATCTGTTCCAAGCGCCAAACAAATTACCACAATTCAAAACAAAATGCTCCCACATGCCCCTTATCTTCTTCAATTTGAGGCCAAATGACTGTGGGGTTTAGATTCTTTATGTAAATTGGATTCATGTGAAAACCCAAGCACCTATGGGCTAAACTCTGCAGGGCTTTAAAGAACTCATTTGACCCAAAGGATCCCTATTTTCACTTGATGGATGTCAGGGCCATTAGAGAGGAAGGTGAGAGTCTTCATCCACAATAACTGCTCTTTTGGCCATTTTGGTTTTGGATGCACCCATGGGATCTTTCTTTAGATCCATCAGGTGCTGAGAATCTAAGCCACAGCCTCACACATGGCCAAGAATCTGATTCAGACACATCTCTTTCCAAAGCAATTAAGCAAAGAGCAAAACACACACAGACATTATAAAGTGGCAATATATATGCCAATTGAAATTCATGATGAAATATATATCGTCCACAGATCCAAAAATATTAATTTTACTGAACATGGATTTATGAATAATGTTGTTCAACTAGAAAGGTTACCCTTAGGCTGAATTTTATGATCCAATAGCGTTTAGGAGGAGTGATCTCTTGTCATAATTTGTATCTGCCATGTCAGCCACCTCACAAGAATGTATATGTGATACCAGGTAGGATTCAATATGTTTATATAAAAATACATGTGATGAATAGGCTACAGAGAAAAGGATACAGGAATTCACATATTTATTAACTTTAAAAACACAAGGAGAACTATTTCAATTAAAAATTAACTAGATTTATAACACCTACCCTACATAATGCAAAAGGCAAGTCCAACTATACACCATGCCTCTTCTGAACTGCTTGTATTTCTATTGTGTTTGTATGCACTGTGGGTTTCAAGAACCATTAAATGTTGAGGAAGCTCATTTCAATGAAACTCTGGAGAACTCTCATAGGCAAGGCTTCCCAAAGAGTGACCAAAAGGTTAGATATAGCCAGGCCCATTGAGGTCTACAATGTGAGGTAGATGTGTGTTTTGACTCTCAACTATGGCTACCAAGTCTTTAAGAATAAAATCATGGGATATCTTTGCTGAAATTCCCAGTGCTCTGTGGAAAGCCACCCTCGGCCTTGGTCTTAGTTTCCAAGGGCGACTCTCATGCTTGACCTCTTAAAATATCACCACAATTCATGGCAATACTTCTTTGAGTTCAGTTCCAGAAGTCAGTCTCTAAGGGGAATCACACAAGAATTCAAGCCCAGGTGGACCCAGTCATCTCTTCCAACTGTCAGACAAATGACCACAATTAATACCAAAACACTCTCACATGGCCCTCCTCTTCTTCTATAAAGGCACTCATCATAACATCTGGCTCGAGGTTTCCATGAGGGGCACAGCCCAAGACAGTGTCCCAAATAAGCTCCCTTGCCACTCATTTGCCTAAATTCAGGGTGGCTTGGACACCCTTCTTGTGCACCAGGAGTGATCTGAAAGGGTAAAATAAATTGAAATTAAAGTGTAAAAGTTGAAGTGTAAAAGACCGGGTTTTGTAAAGTTTCTAAGCTGCAAGGCCTGAGTTAAAATGTAAAGGACCAGGTATTGTTAAGTTCCTATGCTACATGCAAAACCTGAAATTCCTGTAGCTTGTAGTACAATTCCGGACTGCCCAGTAAATATTCCCCCTGACCGCCTGGTTGTTTAATAACCTAGGACCCTGTGTGGCCTGGCACATAGGCATCGCAAGGCCTAAACCAATCTGTTTGAATGTGTACCTCACTTTAGAACTCACCTGTCACTCCCGCCTGACCTGTTCCTGCCAATGAATGAACTAATCATGTTTAGGAATTGTTGTTTGATTTTTCTGCGGTGTATGTTGATTTCTTAAAGGAGACTGTGATATATGTAAAGTCCCGCCCTCCCCAAAAAGTGTACTTAAGCACTGCTCAACCCCTGCTCGGGGCTCTGGGCTGCTCTCCCTTCTTGAGTGAGCACGTAGCCCCAGCATGCTGGATTGGATCCTCAATGAACGCCTTTTTCTGTTGCATGAGCCGCGTTCTCTTGGTGGTCTCTTCCTCCGACGTTCACCGGACCCTTACATTTGGTGCGTTGGCCAGGAATCACGCAGCATAGGACAAGGACACACCAACAGACCCCTCTGGAGGTAAGTAAGGCGCTTCTTTTCATTTTTCCTTGTGATAACTCAGAGCTTTTTGTTCAGGTTCCATTTTTCCGTTTTTGGTTTGGGTTGGCAGAGTGGCTTCCAGCGGAGAATGTAAGTTCCCCCTGTCAGTGGTGGACAAACGTGTCCTAAAGCCACAGGCCATGTCCTTGCAAGGGATGCCTTGGAGGACTCGGGGAGTGACGGATGTGCTCTCATTAGGTGAGGAGGGACGAATGAGCCCACATTAGGTGACTCTGCTGGCAACCCATCATATCTTGCTGACTACTTTTTTCTCTCAGGTTGAATTCACTGTCTGTCTTTGTGGTCTAACCCATCAGGTTTTGACAGTTACTAGGTTCTAATCTTTACTTCTGAACTCGTGTTAAATGTTAACTGTGTGTACATGTTTGTGTCACGTTTGTATTGTCCTTGTCTCTGTTTGAGAAACTCTCATTATGGGACAAAGCCATTCCATGCCTCTTTCCTTGAAGCCATTCCTGGTCCCTGCCTCCAATCCGACCCCTTCACCCAGGATCCTATCACTCAAACCTTCTACTCCTCCCCCTCTTCCCTCCATTCTCTCTGAGTCACAAGATTGTAGATCTTGGGGTTGTGAACAAACGGGAGCTGCATGATGGTCTTTGTGTGTCATTTTATCTGTGTTTCTGTTAAATGTGATGGCATTGTTTGGTCCGATGCAGAGTCCCGAGTTCCAACCTGCATTACATATGTGGAAGTTACTTTAGCTAAATTTTAAACTAATGCTTCTCCTGTGAGGGACCAAAAGTCAATAGAACCGCCAGTTTTTCTGTTCTCACCTTTTCACCTCTCTTAGCTGTGCTTTAAAGAACTTTGATAAACTTTACTCCCCTTTGTTAAGCAACATTACGGAAGCAGTGATTTCTTTTCTTCCCGTAGTTGGATTGAGCATGCCCACTGCAGAGGGAAATGTCTGGGGTCTAAGAACTTTGATATCTCGCTTAAACTTTTCTCAAAACCCTGTTCTCATTATTAAATTGGCATTAATTGGCTTTGGGATGGGAACCAAGCCTTCAGTCATAAATTTTGACACCCCAGAGGGGACTTTAAATAAACCCCACTCTGCCCTCTTGGGGAAGCCTAGCACTCAAAACAACTGAAGCAGAGAATGAAATTTTTGGGAGCTGACTACTGCAAAGTTGGGAGACATAGAATATGCCTGGTGCCTGGGGTCAAAGCAAACCAGAGGAACTAATCCTGTAAGTAAATGGTGAGGCTAAGGGACTCCCAGCAGCTGCCAGATCCATTTTGCTGTGGGGAACTCCCTTATTCCTTACGTGCACTTTAAGGATTTCTCCACCTCTGTTTACTTAACAAAAGGGACAATGAATGCATTAATATGTTGATATTATAGATTGTTTCTTGGGGATGATCTAGGGTGAATGTGTATCTAGAAATGATTTTTTTTATTTTAACCATCTGGTATCTAAATGGGTTTCTAAAGCATTGCACTATCTTACAGTTAAAAGTTGGGTTTAAACAATTGTTTAGTTTGATTTCAGGTAGTTCATGCTAGGAAACTTAAATACTTAGGGTAAAAAAAAAATAAAGAGTTTTAATTTTGAACTAGACAGCCTGAAAAAATTTCACTAGATATATCAGTGCATTAACTTGGGAAGAGATAATAAATTATGATATGGTATCTATTCCCATCAGTGTGTAAGATTTTAAAAAATGGTACTAAATTAAAACGTTGGTCTGGCTTATTGAAATGACATTAATTAGCAACAGTCTTGGAAATTTTTAAAGCTTAATTTCGGATACACATGGTAGCATGTGGTTCTTTTTAAAAAATTTTCAGCCAATTTAATTTAACTTAATACTATTAGAAACTTCATAACAAAGAAAGGGGCTTAATGATCCTATAGAAACTTCTTCTGATGGTGGCATTAATATTATCAAAAAATGATCCTATTTTCAGTTTTGTGTGAGCAAGTTTTTCTAGTGTAGAAAAATCTAAAGAAATAAAATTTTGAGAATTACATCTTAAACTTGCATCAAAATTTTCAACATCCAAACCTGGAAATTATGACTTATAGATAAATGCCTTAGGCGTGAGGTTTCTTCTCAGAATTCCAGTCTTTCCAGTTTTCCAGACCTCAGCCAGGACTTACTTTGATATGCAAATAAAAGAAGCCTGCAGCACTCAGCAGGAGACAGATAAAAAGAGTAAATGTGTCTTTTTACCTGAACTCAAACTAGACCTAACCAAAAAAGTATATAATATGGTATTTACTAATTACTGGCCAGTCATCATTTTTAGGACTTTTGCTTTTCTTAGATTCTGTAATTTTTTTTTTGAGCTCATGATCTTGATTCTGCTGATGGGTTAATGTTTTCTGATCAGTTCTATTTTTGATCGACTCTGGAGTTTTCAGCATTGCAATGGAGATTTCACCTGAAAAAAGCTACAAGGCCTTTACTATTGTGTTATGTGTTACATTTGTGTTACGTGTTGTATGTTGGTATGTCTGTATGTGTGTATGTCCATATATCATGCAGGGATATGACAATTGACAGATGAGGAGCGCTCATGAAAAATTTAAAAATGTATCCAAATGTCTTTGATTCACGTGATTCATATGTTTTAATTCAAATTGGGTAAACAGATAAAAATAAAGATGTCTTTAAAATTAGGCCAATAAGTTTTCTAGGTTTTCAAAAAGGCCCTAATAAAATGTAGATGTCTATAAAATAATCTGCTTAAATTCAGAAATTGAAAAGCATTGTATTGAAATGTGAACAGAAAGAGGTTAGTAGATGGAAAAGAGAAACTAAAAGGTTCTAGATATAGATATAATAGAGGAAAAACGTGTTTCTGGATAAGAGAGTCTATATGATTAAGTAATTAAAAGGGTTTAAGTAAATAATAAAAAAAGGTGTGTGTAACTTGGTTATATGTGTAAGTTTTGAGCAAGTAATCTTAAAAAATTAAACAGCTTGTAAAACAAGTACTGTTTTTATAAAATTGTGCCATGTTATTTCTTTAAAATCTAAACTTGTTTAATACAAAAACATCAATGTAATTGTGGTGTTAATGTGTTCATATCTTCCAGGTATACAAGTCTGTAAGGTAGAAGCTTGCAAAGACCATTGTATCAAGCTGGTGTTCTAAGGTTGTATGGTAATTCTAGGCTTAAAAGAAAAACATGTTGGAGTGTTGGAGATTTATGTATATCATTTGTGTTCTATAATTGGACTTGTTATCAATAAGATATGTACAGTTCCATGTTACTTTTTACACTGAGATACAATCTAAAAGTATTTTTAACTTAATGAGAGCCAAATCTGTGAAGGTTTTATTGTAAACTCAAAGGTAATGCCCATTCATTTCCATGTGAAAACTGTTTTCTTCAGGCTTCACAAAGGGGTGGCCTGAGACAAAGACTTTCCTGATATTCAGGGCAACATAACAATAGGTAATCAAAAGGCCCAAAGCAGGGTTTCTCCACTGAGACTTTACTGGCTACACTGATATCTGAGTTTTCTGAGATGCTTGCCATTCCCTTCAGCTACCAGTACATGGCCATGTCACAGAGCTTGGAAGTGGTACATATATTTGACACAAAATCATGAGCCTATTCTGGAGAGTGGCCAGAATTCAGGAAGAAAACAGGAACGTAGGAAGATAGTTGGTGTTGCCCATTGATAAGGCAAGCCACACTCCATTCATAAATTGTGCCGGATGAATGCTGGGAAGTTTTCTCCTTGAGAGGATACACCCATTGAGGCATTATCTTTTCTAATGTCTACAACCACGAAAACAGTGGGATACACAGACCTAAAAACACTCGCCTTGTCAAAGGACTAACTAGAAACAGTCCACTCCAAACCAAACACACCCCCTTTCCTAACTATTCTCAGAACAAAAGAAAAAACCACAAACCCACACCCACAACCACAAAGGCACCTCCTTCCCCCAAGTGGGTCTGGAACTATCCAGAGTGTCCTCTGACTGGAGGGCCATACTATGTTCCCCAGAAATGGTCTGTCCTGTCTCAGATCTGGACTCCTTGGTCAACTCTGTGAAGTTGTCAGGAGCCAGCAGTGAGCCTCTATCTGTTTTCTCCGGAAGGGCCCCTCTTCAGAATTTTTCTGGAATTTGGCCATTCTCACATAAGTAGGTACCACAAAAGACTGACTCTGTCCTTGGAAAATCCAAACAAGTAAGAACACTGGAACTGGTGCTGGGACTGGGCCTGGGTGCCTAGATTCCTGGAACCCAAATTTGGAGAGTTCCATCAACAAGGATGTGAGGTGAGGTCACTTCCTTTAGTAACTGAGTGAGGTCACTGCCTTGGCAACCAACTTGTCCTAACATTTGCTTCCTAAGGTCTCATAACATGGAGGATGTCCCTACTTCCTGTGACACTTTCACAAGTTAGAATGGTAAAGAAACAATAGTCACCTCTGAACAGATCTCCACACAGGCCTCTCCTCTACATTAAGAAGAGAGAATCTGATTCAGACACAACCCTTCATCCTGACCAGGCTGTTTGCCATGGAAGATGCCTTTTGCTCTCTCAGATCCTTCATAGCTGCCTACATCTTCTCCAGGGTTCATTTCTGCATGGAACTTTGAAGTTTTCAGCAGGTGGAAGATCCCCTGCATTCCTGTATTGTAAGACCAAATCTTTCCCTGCTTTTCTGAACACTTAGATTGAGGGAACAGTGTATGGTTAGGGTTAACAATATGTTCAATTAAAACCAAAATACTCCCACATGGCCCTCATATTCTTCCATGTAGACATTCATCATAACCTCTGGCTGGAGGTTTCCATAAGGGGCGCAGCCCAAGACAGTGTCCAAAATAAGTTCCCTTGCCCCTCATTTTCCTAAAGTCAGGGTTTCCTGGACACCCTTCCTGTAAACCAGGATTGATCAAATAGGCCTGCCAGTAATACTGCTCTGTTTCTTCATTTTGAAGCCTACTGACTGTGAGGTATAGATTCTTTATGTGATTTGGAGTCATGTGAGGACCCAAGCACTGCTGCAGGGCTTTGAAGAACTCATTTGTCTCAAAGGATCCCTATACTTACTTAATGGAGGTCAGGAACCTAACAGAGGAAGGAAGAGACTTCATCCACAATGACTGATCTTTTTGCCATTTTGGTTTTGGATGCACACATGGGATCTTTCTTTAGATCCATCAGGTGCTGATAATCAAAGCCACAGCCTCTCTCAGAGGCGAAAGGATGATTCAGACACATCCCTTTCCAAAGCAATTAAGCAAAGAGCCACAGGTGATGCTCATTCATTTCCAATTGAAAGCACTTTTCTTCAGGCTTCACAAACTGGTGGCCTGAGGAAAAGACCTTCCTGAGATTCAGGTCAACAGAACAGTAGGTAAGCAAAAGGCACAAAGCAGGGTTTCTCTACTGAGACTTTACTGGTCACACTGATATCCGAGTTTTCAGAGATGCTCCCAATTCCCTTCATCTATCCAGTACATGGCCATGTCACAGAACTCGACGGAGGTCCATATCTTGGACAAAAAAACATGAGCCTATTCTGGAGAGTGGCCAGAATTCAGGAAGAAAACAGGAACTAAGGAAAGAAGTAGGTGTTGTCTACAACCACGAAAACAGTGGGATACACAGACCTAAAAACACTCGCCTTGTCAAATGACTTACTAAAAACAGTCCACTCCAAACCAAACATACTGCCTTTCCTACCTATTCTCAGAACATGATAAAAAAACACAAATTCACACCCACACCCACAAAGGCACCTCCTTCCCCCAAGTAGGTCTGTGACTATCCAGAGTGTCCTCAGACTGATGGGCCTTACTCTGCTCCCTCGAAATGGACTGTCCTGTCTCAGATCAGGTCTCCTTTACCAACTCTGTAAAGTTTTCAGCATCAATCAGTGAGTCACTACCTGCTTTCTCAGGAAAGGCCCCTCTTCAGAGCTTTCCTGGCATTTAGCCATCCACACATCAGTATGTACCAAAAAGACTGACTCTGTCCTTGGTAAATCCAAACAAGTGAACCCACTGGGACTGGGACTGGGACTGGCTCTGAGTGCCTGGCTTCCTGGATCCCAAGTTCAGAGAGTTCCATCACCAAGGAAGTGAGGTAGGTCACTTCCTTCAGGAACTGAATGAGGTCACTACCTTGGTAACCACTTTATCCTAACATTTGCTTCCAAGGGTCCCACGAGAGAGAGGCTTCCCCTACTTCCTGTGTCACATTTACAAGATAGAATGGTATATCAACCATAGGCACATGTTAACAGCTCTCCACACAGACCTGGTTTGGTCCATCTTCTCTACTTTAAGAAAAGAGAGGCTTATTCAGACACATCGCTTCATCCTGACCAGGTATTTTACCAAGGAAGATTACTGTTGCTCTCTCAGGTCCTTCATAGCTGCCTACATCTTCTTCAGGGTTTATTTCTGCATGGAACTTGAGGTTCTCAACAGGTGGAAGATCCCCTACCTACCTGTATTATAACACCAACTCTGTCCCTGGTCTTTGTAAAGTTAAATTGAGGGAACAGTGCATGGTTAGGGTTAATAAGATGTTCAATTTGGGTTAGGAATCATTCTGCGAGATGAATAATGGTATTGGGGACCTCCGATATTTACAAGCATATATAGGTGTAATATAAGTATGAATACAGAAATCTAGGAAAGATTTGAAACCCAGATGAACACTGGGCCCTTGATTGGGATACTTAGCTTTGAATTATTTCCGCAAAGTTGTCTCAAATAAATCGTTATACAATGGCATAGGACCTTGTACCTTGGATGACTGAATGAGGAAGAGATCCTCCAGACAAAAAGGGATAGTTCCAAAAGTTATTTAGATATAGGGTTTTGGTTAGAGATTGAATGCAAATGTCAGCATATGTGAAGAGTCAGTCACAGTGATGAACTGGGGAAAATGTGTAGGAAAGCAGATATCAATAGAGACATTAGGAAATCAGGGAAAGTACAAAGTGAGTAATAGGATAAGACGTTTTTAACAGGGTTGAGTTTGAATATATAATCTTAGGAAGAAACAAATATGTAGTCACCAATAGGAATGATATTTGAGATCATTAGTTAATCAGGACATGGATGTTGTTAGTAATACATGCTCACATTAAATTTAGGCTTTGGTACAATCATAAGGGTGTCCGTTGCATTTTTTGTCAGGAATATTACTGTGATGAAATGTAAATGTATATCAGGTGACTACAGTATTTCTTCAAACATTTCTGAAAGCAACATTTTAAGACTTATAAATTAGTATTGGGGACACAAGTACGTGTACCCTGTGCCTATGATTATAAAGATGATGCCTTAATAGACCATACTGTAAATAAATAATATAACTTGATCAAACTTTAAATAATGGATTGAATTGATATCTGAAAATATATAGGAAATCTTATATTGATATACATAAGTTCATTCTAACCAGTTATACATCTAATGGTAATTTTAGCATTATGGTTTATCATGAAGAGTGTGGGAGTTTTGCTTCAAAAATGATTATGGAAATCGAAAATAATGTGTTTGGAAATAATCTCATGAAAAGTACAGTCAAGAAACATGGAGGAATACATATATTCTGAAGCAGGAAGTAATTGCAAGTGAACCAAATGCGTACAGATTTGTTAACTTGTGGATGAAAAGCATTATCTCATAATGTCCATAAACTGAAGAAATAGTAATGTACCAGTGTTGAATAAAAATGAACTTCAAAATACACATCATGTCCCATAGGATTTTACTTGCATTGATGTTAAACTGGGTCAGTTACTGTACAAATATTAGGATTTGTAAGCACCTTTCACCGAAGTTAGTTTTCAGTACTGGGAAATAAATATGTATTTCATGTGGATGAATATTTCTGAGAATAATTTTGTGAAAATTTGATTATAAATCCACATATAGGAACATGAGTTAAATTAGTGAGTGTAAAATAAGACACATATATTTCATATTTTGAATAATCTGGAGAAAAAAAAAAAATATATATATATATATATATATATATAAAGATACAAACACAGACATTAAAATGTAGTAATATGTATGCCAATCAAAATTCATCATGAAATATATATCATCCTCATATCCAAAACTATTCTTTTTACTGAGCATGGATTTATGTATAATGCTGTTCATCTAGGAAATTCACCCATATGTTGAATTTTCAGTTCCATCAGTATTTAGGGGGAGTGATCTCTTCTCACAATTTGTATCTTCCTAAAACAGCAAGCTCACAAGAATGTACGTGTGATACCAGGTAGGATACTAAATATGCATAATAAATTTCATGAGATGAATAGGGTACAGAGAAAGGGAGACAGAAATGTACATATGTGTTAACTTTAAAAACTCATGGAGAAGTATTACAATGAAAAGTTGACTAGATTTATAACACATTCACTTGATAAAGCAGAAGGCAAGTCCTAGTATACACCATGCCTCCTATGAACGGCCTGTATTTCTATTCTGTTAGGTTTCTTTTTCTACATCATATTAAGATTAGTAGTCAGAGTCTAGTAGGGTATGGGTTAGTGACAGGGATTCAGTATTTCTAATGGAAAATAGGAAAATGAATCTAATGTGTATGCAAATATTTGCTAGACAAAAATCTTCCCACTCTCCTCCAAAACAATGCCTTGATATTTCCTTCGCCACAAGTAATACACAATTAGTGGAGAAGAGTTTGAAAGTCTGTGAATATATATCTGGAAAAGAAAATGCTCAGGAGTTCACAACCTTGGAGGTGGTAGTGGAATTTCCAAAAGTAAGGTACAGGGTAAACACTCCACAAACATGGAACTCTGGTGGCCTAATGAGTTGTTGAGAAAATGCCTCTGAGTTTGGGCCCTTGAAAAATTTGTTGTTGTCAGGAGCTTTAGCTTCCTTTGTATTGAGACCATCAAACCTGGGTCGGCATCTATGTGACCTGGATGACATGGTTCCTTATATGCTATTGAACATGAGGCAGAAGTTCTGAATTTTCCCTTTGTTAGTAAACTGAGGACACTGGGGTCTAAGTGTCTAACCATGTGATCTGTGAAGCCATTTGGTCATACTCCACTTTTCGTGGTGTTTCTTACTGCTGCACTGGGAGTTTGGTATTGGCTTCACGTAATACAAGGAGAAAAACTGGGACACAGTGCTAGAGGGAGTACTCTCACGTGTAGTGGATGAGGGTCTGCAGGAGAATGCACCAACCAGGCTTCTATCCCAAAAAGCTTGCACCCATGTCCATAGCAACCTGATTCTGAACATTGCCCTGAAACCTCTCCATATAACAAGGTCCCTTTACTTGTAAGGTTCTGCTGGCTGCACCATGTCAGTCACAAATCATTTGGAAACCAATGGCAGAACCACGTGTCCCCACGACAGATGTTTTATCATACACCTGCCCACCACTGCTCTGGGCCCACTAATCAGCAGGCTCCAACTTTCTGGCATCTCTGTTCTCACCATTTTCATGAAACCCAGTCAATCAATGCAATGTCTGGTACACTCGTGATCAGCAACAGATATCCAAAGGTTCTCCAGTGCCACCTGTTCATGGGAATTTAAAAAATTCATGGTATTTATATAGCCAATTTTCAAGGATGAATTTGGAGGCACTGTGGCTTTCAATTTATTCAGGAACCATGAAATGGTGAGGAAGATTATTTCAATTAAAGCTCAGGAGAACTCTCAGAGGCAAGGCTTCCCAAAGAGTGGCCAAAAGGTCACATTAAGCCAGGCCCATTGAGGTCTACAATTGAGGTCCATGTGTGTTTTGACTCTCAACAATGGCTGCCACGTCTTTCTGAATAAAGTCATGTGATATCCTGGCTGAGATTCCCAGTGCTCTTTGGAAAGCTATCCTGGGCCTAGATCTCAGTCTCCAAGGGCAACTCTCATGTGTGGCCTCCTAAAATCCCAACACAATTCATGTCAATACTTCTCTGAGTTCATTTCCAGAACTCAGTCTCTAAGGGGAATCACTCCAGAGTTCAAGCCCATGTGGACCCAGTCATCTCTTCCAACTACCACACAAATGACCACAATTAAACCAAAACACTCCCACATGGCCCTCATCTTCTTCAATATAAACTCTCAACATAACTTCTTGCTGGAGGTTTCCATGAGGGGCGCAGCCTAAGACAGTGTCCAAAATAAGCTCATTTGCCCCTTATTTGCCTAAATTCAGGGTGGCCTGGAAACCCTTCCTGTGAATCAGGTGTGATCAAATAGGCCTGCCATTAATACTGCTCTACTTCTCCAATTTGAGGCCTACTCTCTGTGGTGCATAGATTCTTTATGTGAATTGGGGTCATGAGAAAACCCAAGCACCTATGGGCTACCCTCTGCAGGGCTTTGAAGAACCCATTTCAGTGAGTCTAGGAGTTGGACCAAAAGTTCTTTAGATATAGGGGTTTTGTTAGAGAGTGAATGTAAATGTGAGCATATTTCAAGAGTCAGTCACAGTGATGAACTGGGGAAAATGTGTAGGAAATCAGATATCAATAGAGACATTAGGAAATCAGGCAAAGTACAAAGTGAGTGATAGGATGAGACATTTTTAACAGGGTTCAGTTTCAATATTTAATCTTAGGAAGAAACAAATATGTACTCACCAATAGGAATGATATTTGAGATCATTAGTTAATCAGGACATGGATGTTGTTAGTAATACATGCTCACTTTCAATATAGGCTTTGGTACAATCATAAGTGTGTCCGTTGCATTTTGTGTCAGGAATATTACTGTGATGAAATGTATATATATATCAGGTGGCTAGAGTAATTCTTCCAATATTCTTAAAGCAATATTTTAAAGACTTATAAATTAGTATTTGGGATACAAATAGGTATACCATCGGTCTATGAATATAGAGATGATGCCTTAATAGACCATACTGTGAATAAATAATGTAACTGGTTCAAACTTTAAATAATGGATTGAATTGATATCTGAAAATATATAGGAAATCTTATATTGATATACATAAATTCATTCTAACCAGTTATACATCTAATGGTAATATTAGCATTATGGTTTATCATGAAGAGTGTCTGAGTTTTGCTTCAAAAATGATTATGGAAATCAAAAATAATGTGTTTGGAAAGAATCTCATTAAAAGAACAGTCAAGAAACATGGAGGAATACATGTGTTCTGAAGAAGGAAGTGATTGAAAGTGAACTAAATGCCTATAAATTTGTGAAATTGTGGATGAAAGAATATATCCAATTATGTCCATAAACTGCAGAAATAGTAATGTATCAGTGTTGAATAAAAATGAACTTCAAAATACACATCATGGTCCCATAGGTGTCTACTTGCATTGATGTGAAACTGGGTCAGTCACTGTGGAAATATTACGATTTGTATGCACCATTCACTGAATTTAGTTTTCAGTACTAGGAAATAAATATGTATTTAAGGTGGATGAATATTTCTAAGAATTATTTTGTGAAAATTTGATCATAAATCCACATACACACACATGAGTAAATTTAGAAAGTGTATAATAAGACACATATATTTCATATTTTGGAAAATCTAAAGAGTAGATATCTATATCTATATAGATAGATAGATAGATAGATAGATAGATAGATACTCACATACACAGACATTAAAATGTAGCAATATATATGCCATTTGAAAATCATAATAAAATAGATATCATCCACGTATCCAAAAATATTCATTTTACTGAACATTTATTTATGCATAATATTGTTCATCTAGGAAATTCACCCATAGGTTGAATTTCCAGTTCCATCAGTATTTAGAGGGAGTGATCTCTTCTCACAATTTGTATCTTCCAAAATAATCAAGCTCACAAGAATGTACATGTGATACCAGGTAGAATTCTAAAGATGCATTAAAAAATACATGTGATGAATAGGCTACAGAGAAAGGGAGACAGAAATTTACATATGTGTTAATTTTAAAAGCTCATGGAGAAGTATTACAATGAAAAGTTGACTATATTTATAACACATACCGTTGATAAAGCCGAAGGCAAGTTCAAGTATACACCATGCCTCCTATGAAAGGCCTGTATTTCTATTCTGTTAAGTTTCTTTTTCTCCATCATATTTGGATTAGTAGTCAGAGTCTAGTAGGGTATGGGTTAGTGTCAGGGATTCAGTATTTCAAATGGAAAATATGAAAATGAATCTAATGTGTATGCAAATATGTGCTACACAAAAATCATCCCACTCTCATCCAGAACAATGCTTTGACATTACCTTCGCCCCATATAAGACACAATTATTGGAGAAAAGTTAGAAAATCTGTGAATACATATGTGGAAAGAAAAATGCTCAGGAGTTCACAAACTTGTAGGAGGTAGAACGGGTTACAAAAAGGGAGAGGGTAAACACTCCACAAACATGGAGCTCTGCTGGCCCAATGACTTTTTGAGAAACTGCCTCTGAGGTCGGGCAGTTAAAATATATATTGTTGTCAGTAGTTTTAGCTTCCTTTGTAGTGAGACCATCAATTCTGGGTCTCCATCTATGTGACCTGGATGACATGGTTTTTTGTTTTCTAGTGAACATGAGGCAGCAGTGCTGAATTCTCTCTTTGTAGGTAAACTTTGGCCACTGGGGTCTAAGTATCTAACTGTGTTGTCTGTAGAGCCATTTGGTCATTATCCACTTTCGTGGTGTTTTTTACTGCTGCACTGTGAGTTTGGTATTGGCTTCACGAAATACAAGGAGTTCTACTGGGACACAGTGCTGGAGGATGTACTCTCACGTGTGGTGGGTTAGTAAAATGCACCAGTGAGGCTTCAATCCCACATAGCTTTTCAACTTGACAATAGCAACCTGATTCTGACCTTTGGCAGGAATCCTCTCCATATAACAAGATGCCCTTACATAGAAGAGTCTGCTGGCTGTACCATGTCAGTCACAAGTCTTTCTAAGCCAATGGCAGATCCAAGTGGCCCCACCACAAATGTTTTTTTCACACACCTACACTCCTCTGCTCTAGGCCCACTAGTCTGCAGGCTCCAACTTTCTGGCATCTATGTTCTACACTTTTTTCATGAAACCCAGTCAATCAAGGCACTGTCTGGTACAATCATGATCAGGAACAGGACATTCAGAAGTTCTCCAGTGCAACCTGGTCATAGTAATTTCAAAAAATTCATGGTATTTATCTAGATATTTTTCAATAATGAAGTTGGAGGCACTGTGGGATTTAATTTATACAGGAACCATTAAAAGGTGAGGAATCTCATTTCAATGAAAGCTCTGGAGAACTTTCACAGGCAAGGCTTCCCAAAGAGTGGGCAAAAGGTCACATGAAGCCAGGCCCATTGAGGTCTACAATGTGAATTCCATGTGTGTTTTGACTCTCAACTATGGCTGACAATCTTTCAAAATAAAATCTTGTGATATCCTGGCTGAGATTCCCAGTGCTCTGTGGAAAGTCACCCTGGGCCTAGATCTCAGTTTCCAATGGCGAATCTCATGCGTGGCCTCCAAAAATCCCAACACAATTCATGGCAATACTTCTCTGAGTTCAGTTCCACAACTCAGTCTCTAAGGGGAATCACAACAGAGTTCAAGCCCAGGTGGACCCAGGCATCTCTTCCAATTGCCACACAAATGATGACAATTAAAACCAAAACACTCCCACAGGGCCCTCTTCTTCTTTTATATAGACACTAATCATAAACTCTAGCTGGAGGTTTCCATCAGGGGCACAGCCCAAGACAGTGTCAAAAATAATCTCCCTTGCCCCTCATTTGCCTAAAGTCAGGGTGGCCTGGACAACATTCCTGTGAAACAGAAGTGATCATATAGGACTGCTGTTAATACTGCTCCACTTCTCAAATTTGAGGCCTACTGACTGTGGGGTATAGATTCTTTGTGTGAATTGGAGTCATGAGAAAACGCAAGCACCTATTGTCCAGCCTCTGCAGGGCTTTGAAGAACTCATTTGACACAAATTATCCCTATTCTCACTTGATGGAGGTCAGAAATATTACAGAGGAAGGCGAGAGGCTTCATCCAAAATGACTGATCTTTTTTCCATTTTGGTTTTGAATGCCCACATGGGATCTTTCTCTAGACCCATCAGGTGCTGAAAATCTAAACCACAGGCTCACACAGGGCCAAGAGGCTGATTCAGACAAATCTTTTTCCAAAGCAATAAAGTAAAAAGCCACAGGTGATTCCCATTCATTTCCATTTGAAAACTCTTTTCTTCAGGCTTCACTAAGGTTTGGCCTGAGGCAAAGACCTTTCTGACATTCAGAGCAACAGAACAATAGGTAATCAAAAGCCCCCAAGCAGGGTTTCTCCTAGGAGACTTTCCTGGTTACTCTGATATGTGAGTTTTCTGAGATGCTCGCCATTCTCTTCAACTATCCAGTACATGGCCATGTCACAGAGCTTGGAGGTGGTACGTATCTTGTACAAAAATACATGATACTAATCTTGAGAGTGGCCAGAATTCAGGAAAAAAATGAGAACTTAGGTAGATAGCAGGTGTTGCCCATGGATGAGGCAAGCCTCAGTCCATTCATTAATTGGGAAGGATGCATACTTTGAAGTTTTCTACTAGACAGGACACACCCAATGAGCTATATTCTTTTCTAATATCTACAAAGAAAAACACAATGGGATACACAGACACAGAAACAGTGTCCTTGTCAAATGACTTACTAGAAACAGTCCACTCCAAACCAAACAAACCTCCTTTTTTACCTATTCTCAGATCATGTGAAAAAACCACAAACACAAACCAACACCCTCTAATGCACCTCCTTCTTCCAAGTAGGTCTGTGACTATCTGGAATGTCCTCTGACTGGTAGGACATACAATGCTCCCCAGAAATGGCCTTTCTGTCTCAGATCTGGTCTCCTTGGTCAAATCTGTGAAGTTGTAAGGACGCAGTGGTGAGCCAATTCCTATCCTCTCAGGAAAGACCCCTCTTCAGAGCTTTCTTGGTATTTGGCAACCCTTACATCAGTAGGTACCAAGAAAGACTGACTCTGTTCCTGGAAAATCCAAAGAAATGAGCCCACTGCGACTGTGACTGGGACTGGCTCAGGGTGCCTTGCTTCCTGGATCACAAAATTCAGAGAGCTCCATCACCAAGGAAGTGAGGTGAGGTCACTACCTTCAGAAAATGAATGAGGTCACTGTCTTGGCCACCACTTTGTCCTAACAGTTTCTTCCTATTGTCTCCTGACATGGAGGCTGCCCTACTTCCTGTGATACTTTCTCATGTTAGAATGGTATAGAAACCATAGTTACCTGGGAACAGCTCTCCACACAGGCCTGGTTTGGTCCATCTTCCCTACATAAAGAATAGAGAGGCTGACTCAGACACATCTTTTCATCCTGACCATGTTTTTGCCATGGAATATGACTTTTGTTCTCTCAGGTCCTTCATAGCTGCCTGCATCTTCTCCAGGGATCATTTCTGCATGGATTTTGAGGTACTCAGCAGTTGGAAGATCTCCTAACTTCCTGTATTGTAATACCAACTTTGTCCCTGCTCTTCTGTAAAGTGAGATTGAAAGAACATTGTATGGTTAGGATTAATAGCATGTTCGATTTGGGTTGGAAATCATTCTGCTGGATGAATAATGGTATTGGGAACCAGCGATATTTATAAGAATATAGAGGTAGAACATAAGTATGAAAACAGAAATCTAGGTAATATTTGAAGCCCAGAAGGATTTGGACCCTTGATTGGGATCCTTAGCTTGAGTTATGTTTTGCACCGAGGTCTCAGTTAAATTGATATACAATGGCATAAGACCCTGTACCTCAGATGATTAAATGTAGAAGAGATCATCCAGTCAAAAAGGGATTGTGTGTAGGATTAGGAAGATAGTCAGTAGGTTTAGAAGGAAGAGTGAGTCTAGGATTTGGACCAAATGTACTTTAGCAATAGGGTTTTGGTTAGAGAGTGAATATAAATGACACCATATGTGAAGAGTCAGGCACAATGATGAACTGGGGAAAATATGTAGGAAAGCAGACATCAATAGAGACATTAGGAAATCAGGCAAAGTATAACGTGATAGGATTAGACATTTTCAACAGGGTTGAGGTTGAATACATAATCTTAAGAAGAAACCAATTTGTAGTCACCAATAAGATTGACATTTGAGAGCATTAGGCAACCTGGACATGGATATATTTAGTAATCCATGTTCACATTCCATTGAGGCTTTGGTACAATCATAAGGGTGACCTTCGCATTTTGTGTCCAGAATATTACTGTGTTAATATGTATATGAAGATCAGGTGACATGAGTATTTCTTCCACCATTTCTGGGGGAAATATTTTGAAAAGATATAAATTAGTACTGGGGATACTAATCGGCTTACCCTGTGTTGATGAATATAGAGATGATGCATTAATAGACCATACTGTGAATTAATTATATGACTGGTTCCAAATTTAAATAATGGATTGTATTGATATCTGAAAAAATAGAGGAAATCATTTATTGATATACATACATTCATTCCAACCACTTATATATCTAATGGTTATATTAGGGTTACCGTTTATCATAAATAGTGTGTGAGTTTTGCTTCAAAAATGATTATGGAATCGAAAATAATGTCTTTAGAAAGAAGTCTAGTGAAAAGACCAGTCAAGAAACATGGAGAAATATAAGTGTTCTGAAGGAGGAAGTGATTGAAAGTGAACCAAATGTTTATAAATTTGTGAACTTGTGAATGAAAGGATATAATTTATGATGTCTATAAACTGAAGAAATAATAACGTACCAGGTTTGATTAAAATGAACTTTAATAAACACACCATATCCAATAGGAATCTACTTGCATTGATGTTAAACTTGGTCAGTTACTGTAGAAATATTAGGATTTGTAAGCACCCTTCCCTGAAGTTAGTTTTCAGTACTAGGAAACAAATATTTATTTCAGTGGATGTATATTTCTGAGAATAAACTTTTTAAAAGTTGATTATAAATCCACATATATGAATATGAATGAATTCAGGCGGTGTATAAGAAGACACATATATTTCATATTTTGGTAAATCTGGAGAATATATATATATATATATATATATATATATATATATATATATATATATATATGTATATATAGACACACAAACACACACATTATAATGTAGCAATATATATGCCAATTGAAATTCATCATGAAAAATAACTCATCCGCATATCCCAAAATATTCATTTTACTGAACATGAATATGTGTATAGTGTTGTTCATCTAGGAAGCTCACCCATGGGTTCAATTTTCAGTTAAAACAGCGTTTAGGAGGAGTGATCTCTTCTCACAATTTGTATCTGCCAAGTCAGCCACCTCACAAGAATGTATATGTGAAACCAGGTAGGATTCTATTTGTGCATATAAAAATACATTTGCTTAATAGGCTACAGAGAAAGGGAGACAGGAATTCACATTTTTCTTAACTTTAAAAACACATGGAAAATTATTTCAACAAATAATTGACTAGATTTATAACTCCTACCTTATATCATGCAAAAGGTAATTCCAACTATACACCATGCTTCTTCTGAAATGCTTGTATTTCTATTCTGTTTGGGTTATTTTTCTCCATTATATTAGGATTAGTAGTCAGAGTTTAGTAGGGTATGGGTTAGTGTCAGGGATTCAGTATTTCAAACAGAAAATTGGAAAATGAATCCAATGTGTATGCAAATATGTGCTACAAAACAATCTTCCCTCTCTCATCCAGAACAATGACTTGACATTCCCTTTGCCCCAAGTAAGTCAGAATTAGAGGAGAAGAGTTAGAAAATCTGTGAATATATATTTAGAATGGAAAATGCTCAGGAGTTCACAACCTTGGAGTTGATAGAGCAGTTTCCAAAAGTAAGTGACATGGTAAACACTCCACAAACATGGAGATCTGCTGGCCTAAACACTTCTTGAGAAATTGCCTCTGAGCTTGGGCACTTGAAATATATGTTGTTTTCAGGAGCTTTAACTTCCGATGTAGTGAGACCATCAAAGCTAGGTCTGCATCTATGTGACCAGGAGGACATGGTTTCTTATTTTCCAATGAACATGAGGCAGCAGTGCTAAATTCTCTCTTTGTAGCTAAATTGTGGCCACGGGGGCTAAGTGTCACCCCATGTGGACTGTGAAGCCACTTGGTCATCCTCGACTTTTCATTGTGTTTCTTGCTGCTGCACTGGGAGTTTGGTATTTGCTTCACGAAATACAAGGAGTTCAAGTGGGACACAGTGCTGGAGGGAGTTCTGTCACGTGTGGTGGGTCAGTGTCTGCATGGGAATGCACCAAATAGGCTTCTATCCCACATAGCTTGCCCCTTGACCATAGCAACCTGATTCTAAACATTGCCGTGAAAAATCTCCATATAACAAGATGCCTTTATATAGAAGGGTCTGCTGGCTGCACCGTGTCTGTGTCAAGGCATTTGACAGTCAATGGCAGATCCACAGGCCCCACCACAGATGTTTTATCACACACCTGCACACCACTGCTCTAGGCCCACTACATATCAGGCTCCAACTTACTGGCATCTCTGTTCTACACCATTTTCATGATACCTAGTCAATCAAGGCACTGTCTGGTATACTCATGATCAGCAACAGGACATCCAAAGGTTCTCCAGTGCCACCTGGTCATGAGAATTTCTAAAAATTCATGGTATTTATCTAACTATTTTTCACATATGAAGTTGTTGGTACTGTGGGTTTCAATTCATTCAGGATCCATTAAATGTTGAGGAAGCTCATTTTAATGAAGGATCTGGAGATCTCTCACAGGCAAGGCTTCCCAAAGAGTGGCCAAATTGTCACATGAAGCCAGACCCATTGAGGTCTCCAATGTGAGGTCCATGTGTGTTTTGACTCTCAACGATGGCTGCCAGGTCTTTCAGAATAAAACCTGTGATATCCTAGCTGAGATTCCCAGTGCTCTCTGGAAAGCCTCTCTGGGCCAAGATCTCAGTTTCCAAGGGCGACTCTCATGCGTGGCCTCCTGAAATCCCAACAACATTCATGGCAATACTTCTCTGAAGTCAGTTCCAAATCTCATTCTCTAAGGGGAATCACACCAGAGTTCAAGCCCAGGTGGACCCAGTCATCTCTTCCAACTACCACACAAATGACCACAATTAAAACCAAAACACTCCCACATGGCCCTCATCTTTTTCCATATAAACACACATCATAACCTCTGGATGGAGTTTTCCATGAGGTGCACATCCAAACCAGTGCCCAAAATAAGCTCCCTTGCCCCTCATTTGCCTAACATCAGGGTTGATTGAACACGCTTCCTGTGAACCAGCAGTGATCAAATAGGCCTGCCGTAAATGCTCCACTTCTCCACTTTGAGGCCTTCTTACTGTGGGGTTTAGATTCTTTTTTTTTCTAAATTTTTTTGGAAATTTAATTGAAAAGTTAAAAAAAATTGTTTTGCAGAATATTAAATTTCTAATGGCAAAGCCTTCACCTTGTTTGTGAAGGAAACCTTGATGCCTTGCCAATCTGGTTATATGGAGACACTCAAAATTTTCTGTTACATACTACATGGATGAATGGCTAAAGCACATAGTTTTTTAAAACTGAAAGGCAGATACCAGCAAGTAAGATAACAAATAAAAGACAATTTTATTAAAAAATAAAGTTGTTATATGACTCAAATATTGGAAATTCAATTCTTTTTTTTTGGTTGTTCAAAACATTATAAAGCTCATGATATATCATCTTTCATACATTTGACTTAATTGGGTTATGAACTCCCATTTTTACCCCAAATACAAATCGCAGAATCACATCAGTTACACACTCACGTTTTTACATAATAGCATACTAGTTATTGTTGAATTCTGCTACCTTTCCTATCCCCTACTATTCCCCCTCCCCTCCCATCTTCCCTCTCTACCTCATCTGCTGTTGTTTAATTCTCTCCCTTGTTTTCCCCTCTTTAGCCTCACAACCTCTTATATGTAATTTTGTGTAACATTGAGTAGTCTCCTACCATTTCCATATAATTTTCCTTCTCTCTCCCTTTCTCTCCCCCCACTCATCTCTGTTTAGTTTTAATATTTTTCTCATGTTCTTCCTCCCTGTTCTCTTCTTATTTGCTCTCTCTATATAAAAGGAAATATTTGGCATTTGTTTTTTAAGGATTGGATAGCTTCGCTTAGCATAATCTATTCTAATGCCATTCATTTCCCTGCAAATTCTATGATTTTGTCATTTTCAGTGCTGTGTAATACTCCATTGTGTATAGATGCCACATTTTTATTATCCATTCGTCTATTGAAGGGCATCTAGTTTGGTTCCACAGTCTAGTTATTGTGAATTGTGCCGCTATGATCATCGATGTGGCAGTATCCTTATACTGCTCTCTATTAAGATCCTCAGGGAAGAGTCTGAGAAGGGCGATATCTCAAATGGTGGTTCCGTTCCCAGCTTTCCCAGGAATCTCCATACTGCTTTCCATATTGGACTCTCCAATTTGCAGGCCCACAAGCAGTGTACAAGTGTACCCTTTACCCCACATCCTCACCAACACTTATTGTTGTTCGACTTCATAATGGCTGCCAATCTTACTGGAGTGAGATGGTATCTTAGGGTGGTTTTGATTGCATTTCTCTGACTGCTACAGATGGTGAGCATTTTTTCATGTACTTGTTGATTGATTGTATATTCTCCTCTGTGAAGTGTCTGTTAAGATCCTTGGCCCATTGTTGATTGGGTTATTTGTTATCTCATTGTTTAATTGTTTTGAGTTCTTTGTATATTCTAGATATTAGGGCTCTATCTGAAGTGTAAGGGGTAAAAATTTGTTCCCAGGATGTAGGCTCTCTATTTAACTCTCTTATTGTTTCTCTTGCTGAGAAAAAACTTTTTTAGATTAAGTAAGTCCCATTTGTTTATTCTTTTTATGAACTCTTGGGCTATGGGTGTCCTATTAAGGAATTTGGAGCCCAACCCCACAGTATGTACATCGTAGCCAACTTTTTCTTCTATCAGACGCAGTGTCTCTGATTTTATATCTGGCTCCTTGATCCATTTTGAGTTAACTTTTATGCATTGTGAGAGAAAGGGATTCCGTTTCATTTTGTTGCATATGAATTTCCAATTGTCCCTGCACCATTTGTTGAAGATGCTATCCTTCTTACATTGCATGCTTTTAGGTCCCTTTTCAAATATAAGAAAGTTGTAATTTTGTGGATATGTCTCTGTGTCCTCTATTCTGTACCATTGGTCCATCTGCCTGTTTTGATACCAGTACCACACTGTTTTTGTTACTATTGCTTTGTAGTACAGTTTGAACTCTGGATTCACACTTCCTGCTTAGAATTGCTTTCGCTATTCTGGGTCTTTTGTTGTTCCATATGAAATTCATGATTACTTTATCTATTTCTACAAGAAATGCCATTGGGTTTTTGATTGGCATTGCATTAAACCTGTAGAGAACTTTGGGTAATATCGCCATTTTGATGATGTTATTTCTGCCTATCCATGTACAGGGCATATTTTTCCATCCTCTAACATCTTCTTCTATCTCTCTCTTTAGGGTTCTGTAGTTTTCATTGTATAAATCTTTCACCTCTTTGGTTAGGTTGATTCCCAAGTTTTTTATTTTCTTTGAGTATACTGTAAATGGAGTGGTTTTCCTCATTTCCATTTCAGAAGTTTTGTTGCTGATATACAAGAATGCCTTTGATTTATGCATGTTGATTTTATATCCTGCCAATTTGCTGAATTCATTTATTAACTCTAGCAGTTTCTTTGTAGACCCTTTTGGGTCTGTTAAATATATTATCATGTCATCCACAAATAGCGATAATTTAAGTTCTTCTTTTCCTATTTTTATGCCTTTAATTTCCTTTGTCTGTATCATTGCTCTGGATAGTATTTCAAGAACTAAATTAAATAGAAGTGGTGATAGAGGGCATCCCTGTCTTGTTGCAAATTTTAGAGGGAATGCCTTCAGTTTTTCTCCATTTAGGATGATGCTAGCCTGAGGTTTAGCATATATAGCTATTACCATGTTGAGGTAAGTTCCTGTTATTCCTAGTGTTTTATAGAGTTTTAAAGAAAAAGGGATGCTGTGCTTTGTAGAATGCTTTTTTTGCATCTATCGAGATGATCATATGGTTCTTCTCTTTAAGTCTATTGATGTGATGGATTACATTTATTGATTTCCGTATATTGAACCAGCCTTGCATCCCTGGGATGAATCCCTCTTGATCATGAAGCACAATTTTTTTATATGCTTTTGTTTTTTATTTGCCAGGATTTTATTGAGAATTTTTGCATCCAAGTTTATTAGAGATATTGGTCTGTAGTTTTCTTTCTTTGAAGTGTCTTTGTCTGGTGTTGGGATCAGGGTGATGTTGGCCTCATAGAATGAATTTGGAAGAACTCCTTCTTTTTCTATTTTTTGAAATAGCTTGAAAAGTATTGGTATTAATTCATCTTTGAACGTTTTGTAGAACTCTGCTGTATAACCATCTGGTCCAGGGCTTTTTTTGGTTGGTAGTCTTTTGAAGGTTTCTTCTATTTCTTCCTTTGTTATTGGTCTATTTAAATTGTGTGAGTCTTCCGGACTCAAACTTGGCAGATTATATGACATAAGAAATTTATCAATATCTTCATTATCTTCTGTTTTATTGGAATATGGGGTTTCAAAATACTTTCTAATTATCATCTGAATTTCTGTAGTGTCTGTTGTGATGTTGCCTTTTTTATCCCATATGTTAGTAATTTGAGTTCTCTCTCTACTTCTCTTCATTAGCATGGCTAAGGCCCTGTCGATTTAATTTATTTTCAAAGAACCAACTTTTATTTTTTCAATTTTTTTTGTTTCAATTTTGTTGATTTCTCCTCTAATTTTAATTATTTCTTGTCTTCTACTACATTTGTTGTTTTGCTTTTTTTTTCTAGGTTTTTGAGATGTAGTGTGAGATCATTTATTTGTTGTTTTTTTTCTTTTTTTTTTTTTTTGAGGAAAGAATTCCAAGAAGTGAATTTCCCTCTTAAAACTGCTTTCATTGTTTTCCATAGAATCCGGTATGTTTTGTCTGTATTGTCATTTGTCTCTAAGAAATTTTTTATCTCCTCCTTTATGTCTTCTGTAACCCATTGATCATTCAGTAACATATTGTTCATTTTCCATGTGATGTAGAATTTTTCCTTCCTTCTTCAATCATTAATTTCAAGTTTCATTCCATTATGATCAGATATGGTGCATGGTATTATCTCCATACTTTTATATTTACTAAGAGTTTCCATATGGCATAATATATGGTCTATATTTGAGTAGGACCAATGTGCTGCTGAGAAGAACATGTATCCACTTTATGATGTTTGATATATTCTATATATGTTGGTTAAGTCTAGGTTATTGATTGTTCTATTAAGTTCTATAGTTTCTTAATTCAGATTTTCTCTAGAGGATCTGTCCAGTTGCGAGAGTTGTGTGCTGAAGTCACCCGTAATTATTGTGTTATAGCCTATATGACTCTTGAAGTTGAGGAGAGTTTGTTTTATGACTTTGCACCACCATTGTTTGATGCATACAAATTGATAATTGTTATGTCTTGTTGGTTAATGGTGCCTTTTAACAGTATATAGTGTCCTTCTTTATCACTTTTGATTAACTTAGGTTTAAGTTGATTTTAATCGATATGAGTATGGCCACTCCTTCTTGCTTCCGAGGGCCAACAATGGCTGCAAAGTCTTTCAGAATAAAATCATGTGATTTCCTGGCTGAGATTCCCATTGCTCTGTGGAAAGCCACCTTGGGCCTAGATCTCAGTTTCAAAGGGTGACATTCATGCGTGGCCTCCTAAAAAACAACACAATTCATTTCAATACTTCTATGAGGTACGTTCCAGAACTCAGGCTCTAAGGGAAATCACACCAGAGTTCAAGCCCAGGTGGACCAAGTCATCTCTTCCAACCCCCACACAAATGACCACAATTAGAACAAAAAAACTCCCACATGGCCCTCATCTTCGTCCATAAAGACCCTCATCAAAAGTTCTGGATGGAAGTTTTCATGAGGGTCGCAACCAAAGACAGTTTCCAGAATAAGCTCCCTTGCCTCTAATTTCCCTAAAGTCAGGGTGGCCTGGACACCCTTCCTGTGAACCAGGAGTGATCAAAAAGGCCTGCCATTAAATCCGCTCTGTTTCTATAATTTGAGGCTTACTGAATGTCAGGTATAGATTTTTTATGTGATTTGGAGTCATGAGAAAACCCAAGCATATCTGCAGAGCATTGAAGAATTCATTTGACAAAGAGGATCCCTATTCTCACTTGAAGGGGGTCAGGAACCTAACAGAGAAAGGCAAGAATCTTCATCCACAATGACTGCTCTTTTTGCCATTTTGGTTTTGAATGCACACATGGGTTCTTTCTTTAGATCCATTAGGTGCTGAGAATCTAAGCCACAGCCTCACACAGGGCCAAGAGGCAGATTCAGACAAATCCCTTTAAAAGCAATTAAGCAAAGAGCCACAGGTGATGTCCATTTATTTCCATTTGAAAATTTTTTGTTCAGGCTTCACAAAGGGGTGGCCTGAGGCAAAGACCTTCCTGACATTCAGGGCAACAGAACCCTTGATTTGTATACTTAGCTTGAATTATGTTCTGCACCGAGGTCTCAGATAAATCGATATACAATGGCATAGGACCGTGTACCTCGGATGATTGAATGTAGAAGAGAACATCCAGTCAAAAAGGGATAGTCTGTAGGATTAGGAAGATAGTCAGTAGGTTTAGGAAGAAGAGTGACTCTAGGAGTTGGACCAAAAGTTCTTTAGCAATAGGGTTTCAGTTAGAGAGTGAATGTAAATGTCAGCACATGTGAAGAGACAGTCACAATGATGAACTGGGAAAAAATATGTAGGAAAGCAGATATCAATAGAAAGATTAGGAAATCAGGCAAAGTATAAAGTGAGTGATAGGATTAGACATTTTCAACAGGCTTGAGGTTGAATATATAATCTTAGGAAGAAACAAATATGTAGTAATCAATAGGATTGACATTTGAGAGCATTAGGCACCCTGGACATGGATGTTTTTAGTAATCCATGGTCACTTTCCATTTAGGCTTTGGTACAATCATATGTGTGACCTTTGCATTTTGTGTCCAGAATACTACCGTGATAAATTGTATATGTTGATAAGGTGACATGAGTATTTCTTCCACCATTATGGGGAGTAATATTCTGGAAACTTATAAATTAGTACTGGTGATACAAATAGGTGTACCTTGTGTTGATGATTATTGAGATGTTGCATGAATAGACCATATTGTGATAAAGTATATAACTAGTTCCAACTTTAAATAATGGATTGAGTTTGCATCTGAAAATATATTGGAAATCTTATATTGATATATATACAATCATTCCAACCAGTTATATATGTAATGGTAATATTAGGGTTACGGTTTATCGTGAAGGGTGAGTATTGCTTCAAAAATGATTATGGAATAAAAAATAATGTGTTTAGAAAGAAGTCTAGTGAAAAGACCAGTAAAGAAACATGGAGGAATACGTGTGTTCTTAAGTAGTAAGTAAATGAATGTGAACCAAATGCCTATAATTTTGTGAAGTTGTGGATGAAAAAATATATCCTATGATGTCCATAAACAGATAAAATAGTAATATACCAGTGTTGAATAAAAATGAACTTCAAAATACACATCATGTCCCATAGCAATATACTTGCATTGATGTTAAACTGGGTCAGGTACTGTAGAAATATTAGGATTTGTATGCACCACCTACTGAACTTATTTTTCAGTAGTAGGAAACAAAAATGTATTACAGGAATATAAATATTGCTGAAAATAATCTTGTAAAGATTGGATTTTGAACCCACATACATGAATATAAATGAATTTAGGGAGTGTATAATAAGACACATATTTTTCATATTTTTTTTAAAATCTGGAGGAAAAAAAAAAAAAAAATATATATATATATATATATATATATATATATATATATATATACATATATATTTTTTCCAGATTTAAAAAAAATACACAAACACACACACACACACACACACACATGCACACATACACACACACACACACACACACATTAATATTTAGCAATATATATGCCAATCGAAATTCATCATGAAATATAATTCATCCACGTATTCAAAAATATTCATTTTACTGAACATGGATTTATGTATAGTGTTTTTCACTAGGAAGCTCACCCATAGGTTGAATTTTCAGTTCCATCATTATTTAGGGAGAGTCATCTGTTCTCACAATTTTATATTCCAAAGTCAGGGAGCTCAAAAGAATGTCCGTGTGATACCAGGTAGGATATTATATATATGCATAAAAAAATACATGTGCTGAATAGGATACAGAGAAAGGGAGACAGGAATTTATATATGTGATAATTTTAAAAAATCATGGAGAAATATTACAATGAAAAGTTGACTAGATTTAAAACACATACTCTTGATAATGCAGAAGGCAAATAGAAGTATACACCATGCTTCCTATGAAAGGCCTGTATTTCTATTCGGTTAGGTTTCTTTCTCTCCATGATATTAGGATTAGTAGTCAGAGTCTAGTAGGTTATGGGTTAATGTCAGGGATTCAGTATTTCAAATGGAAAAAAGGAAAATGAATCTAATGTGTATGCAAAAATGTGATACACATAAATCTTCCCTCTCTCATCCAGAACAATGCCTTGACATAACCATCGCTAAAAGTAAGACACAATTAGAGGAGAGGAGTTAGAAAATCTGTGAATTTATGTGGAATGGAAAATGCTCAGGAGTTCACAACACTGGAGGTGGTAGAACAGTTTCCAAAAGTAAGCGAGAGGGTAAACAATCCAGAAACATGGAGCTGTGGTGGCCTAAAGACTTCTTGAGAAACTTCCTCTGAGGTTGGGAACAAGAAATATATGTAATTGTCAGGAGATTTAGCTTCGTTTGTAGTGACACCATGAAATCTGGGTCTGCATCTATGTTACCTGGAGAACATGGTTTCTTATTTTCCAATGATCATGAGGCAGCGGTGCTGAATTCTCTCTTTGTAGGTAAACTGAGGCCACTGGGCTGAAGTGTCTCCCATGTGGACTGTGAAGCCATTTGGTGATCCTCCACTTTCCAGGGTGTTTCTTACTGCTGCACTGGGAGTTTGGTACTTGCTTCACGAAATACAAGGAGTTCAACTGGATAAAAATGCTGGAGGAGTTCTGTCATGTGTGGTTGGTCAGGGTCGCGAAGAGAATGTACGAACCAGGCTTCTATCCTACATAGCTTTCCCCTTGACTATAGCAACCTGATTCTGAACATTGCCCTGAAACCTCTCCATATGACAAGATGCCTTTACATATAAAGGTCTGCTGCCTGCACCATGTCAGTCGCAAGTCTTTCAAAGCCAATGGAAGATCCAGGTGGTCCTACCAAAAATATTTATTTACACACCTACAGTCCACTTCTCTACACCCAGTACTCAGCAGGATCCAAATTACTGGCATCTCTGTTCTACACCATTTTCACGAAACCCAGTCAATCAAGGCACTCTTTGGTACACTCATGATCAGCAACAGGAAATCCAAAGTTTATCCAGTGCCACCTGGTCATGGGAATTTCAGAAATTTCATGGTATTAATCTAGTCATATTTCAAAAATGAAGTTAGAGGCACTGTGGGTTTCAATTAATTCAGGAACCATTAAATGGTGAGGAAGCTCATTTCAATGAAAGCTCTGGAGAACACTCACAGAAAAGCCTTCCAAAAGACTGGCAAAAAGGTCACATGAATCCAGACACATTGTGGTCTACAATGTGAGGTCCATATGTGTTTGGACTCTCAACTAGGGCTGCCAAGTCTTCAAGAAGTAAATCATGTGATATCCTGGCTCAGAATCCCCGAGCTCCGTGGAAAGCCATCCTGGGCCTAGATCTCAGTTTCCAAAGGCGATTCTCATGCGTGGCCTAGTAAAATCCCAAGAGAATTCACGGCAATACTTCTCTGAGGTCAGATCCAGAACTCATTCTTTAAGGGGAATCACACCAGAGTTCAAGCCCAGGTGATCCCAGTCATCTCTTCCAACTACCACACAAATTACCACAATTAAAACAAGAACACTCCCATATGGCCCTCATCTTCTTCCATATTGACACTCATCATAATTTGGCTGGATGTTTAAATGAGGGGCGCAGACCAAGACAGTGTCCAAAATAAGCTCCTTTGACCCTCATTTGCCTAAAGTCAAGGTGGCCTGGACACCCATCCTGTGAACCAGGAGTGATCAAATAGGCCTGCCATTAATACCGCTCCAATTCTCCAATTTGAGGCCTACTGACTGTGGGGTTTAGATTCTTTATGTGAATTTTAGTCATGATAAAACCAAACACCTATGGGCTAGCCTCTGTAGGTTTTGAAGAACTCATTTGACCCAAAGGATCCCTATTTTCACTTGATGGAGTTCAGGAACCTTACAGAGGAAGTCAAGAGACTTCATCCCAATGACTGCTCTTTTGGCCATTTTTCATTTGGATGCAAACATGGGAACTTTCTTTAGATCCATCAGGTGCTGAGAATCTAAGTCACAGCCACACACAGGGCCAGGGGGCTGATTCATACACATCCCTTTTCAAAGCACTTAAGAAAAGAGCCACAGGTATGCCCAATCATTTCCCTTTGAAAACTGTTTTCTTCAGGCTTCAAAAAGGGGTGGCCAGAGGCAAAGACCTTCCTGACATTCAGGGCAACAGAACAATTGGTAAGTAAAAGGCCCAAAGCAGGGTTTCTCCACTGAGACTTTCCTGGTCACACTGATATCTGAGTTTTCTGAGATGCTCCCCATTCCCTACAGCTATCCAGTACATTGTTATGTCACAGAGCTTTGAGGTGGTAAAGATCTTGGACACAAAACCATAGGCCTATTCTTGAGATTGGCCGGAATTCAGGAAGAAAACAGGAACTTAGGAAGATAGCAGGTGTTGCACATCAATAAGGCAAGCTACAGTCCATTCATAAATGGGGCAATATGAATGCTGAGAAGCTTTCTACTCGACAAGACACATCCATTCATGAATTCTCTTTTCTAATGTCTACAACCACGGACACAGTGAGATACACAGACAGAGAAACACTCGCCATGTTAAACGACTTACTAGAAACAGTCCACTTCCAACGAAACAAACTGACTTTCCTACCTATTCTCAGAAAATGAGACAAAACCACAAACCCACAACCACACCCACAAAGGCACCTTCTTCCCCCAAGTAGGTCTTTGACTATCCGGAGTGTCCTCTGACTTGTAGGCCATAATATGTTCTCCCAAAATAGCCTGTCCTGTCTCAGATCTGGTCTCCTTGGCAAACTCTGTGAACTTCTCAGGAGCCAACGGTGAGCCACTAACTGCTTTCTCAAGAAAAGCAACGCTTCCGAGCTTTCCTGGCATTTGTTCTTCTCACGTCTGAAGGTACCAAGAAAGACTGACTGTCCTTGGTAAATTCAAATAAGTGAGACCACAGGGATGGGGACTGGGACTGGCTCTGTGTGCCTGGCTTCCTGGATCCAAAGTTCAGAAAGTTCCATCACCAAGGAAGTGAGGTGAGGTCATTTCCTTCCTGAACTGAATGAGGTCCCTGTCTTGGCAACCACTTTGTCTTAACTGTTGCTTCCAAGGGTCCCATGAGATTGAGGCTGCCCCTACTTCCTGTGACACTTTCACAAGTTAGAATGGTATATCAACCATAGGCACCCAGGAATAGATCTCCACACAGGCCTGTTTTGGTCCATGTTCTCTACATTAAGAAGAGAATCTAATTCAGACACAACCTTTTATCCTGACCGGGTTGTTTGCCATGGAAGATGACTTTTGCTTTCTCAGGTCCTTCATAGCTGCCTACATCTTCTCCAGGGATCATTTCTGCATGGGCCTTTGAGGTTCTCAGCAGGTGGAAGTTTCCCTACATTTCTTTATTGTAAAATCAACTCTTTCCCTGCTCTTCTATAAAGTTAGATTGAAGGAACAGTGTATGATTATGGTTAAAAACATGTTTGATTTGGGTTAGAAATCATTGTGCTGGATGAATAATGGTATTGGGAACTTGCTATGTGTATAAGAATATATAGGTGTAATATATGTATGAAAAAAGAAATCTAAGTATGATTTGAAGGCCAGAAGGGCATTGGGCCCTTGATTGGGATACGCAGCATTGAATTACGTTCTGCAGAGATGTCTCAGATAAATCAATATACAATGGCATAGGTCCTTGTACCTTGCATGAATTAATGTAGAAGGAACATCCAGTCAAAAAGGGATAGTCGGTAGTGAAAGGTTAATAAAATAGGTACTTGTAATTTCCTGTTTTTCTGTATGCTTAACAAAACACTGTTGAAATCTTGAGAAATGTTTGCTAATCTTGTTCTAGAATGTACTGTTCCCAACTGCCAAACTGCAGAATGTACTGCCTCACTCGGTGTCACGCGAACCGCCCACTCACCCTTACACATCAGTAAACTTCCCTCCCTTCCCTCTCCAAGAAATGTATGTAAGCTCTGCATAAGCTGTTCTCAGAGCTCTCTGATCTATTTAAGTTAGCTGTGAGCCACAGCAAGCTGGACCCAAAAAAAGCCCTTTGCTGTTGCATGAGACAGCCTCTTGGTAGTCTCTTCCTCCGACACTCGCCTGACCTTTACATATTGAGGTTCCACCGAGTTCTGGCAGTGGCGGATGAGAGACCCCCAACGGGCTCCTCTCGGAGCAAGTAAGGCGCCTCTTTCTGGTTTCAGGTGTCATGTTAGGGCTTGGCAAAATTGCTGGAGATGAAGAGCCTGGGGTCTCTCCGACGGTGGCTGAGAGACGTGTCACAGAGACATAGGGCACCTCCATGGGGGACCCCGCAGAGGACTCGGAGAATCAAGGAACAATTGCTTCATCGACTCAGTGATATTTTGTTTTAGATTAGGTATTGCCATCCTATCGGGTTTTGCCGGCTACGCATTCCTGGTCTCAGTGTTGGAGGTCCATTGCCTGTCTTCATGGTCTTGTCTTATCTGTGTCATGTGACTTTGCTTTTACTGTTTGTGTACCTTTCATTATGGGACAGAGCACTTCAATGGCTCTGTCCCTGACCCTTGATCACTGAACCAAAGTCTGCTTAAGGGCTCAGTATCTTTCTTTTTTTAGTAAAACGCTAGACCTGGCAGACTCTCTGTGCCTCAGAATGGCCCATTTTGGAGTCGTATGGCCCCTAGAAATATCTTTCTACTTCCCACTAATTTAAAAAGTCAGAGATATTGTCTTTCAGCCAGGGCCACATATCCATCCTGATCAACAGCCATATATCTTAACTTTGCCAACCTCTGCAAATCTCCTCCACCATGGGTGAAGCCTTTCCTTGCCCATGCCTCTGCTCATACTCCTTCCCCCATGATCTCTCAAACCCTCACCTCTTCCACCTCCTCCACCCTCTGTTCTCCCTGAGTCACAAGATTTGACTCTACTGGACTCTTCTTCCCCTCCTTATCCACTGCCCTCGTCCCCTAACACACAACACACTCTAAGTGATTCCCCTGCTTCTGACTAAGCCTCTCTACCATTGGAGGAAGCTAAGCCGGTAATAGGATCTGATAATGGACCGATGTTCATGGCCCAGGTAAGTCAGGGGTTAGCCAGGAACCTGGGGATTAATTGGAAGTTATATTGTGCTTATAGACCCCAGAGTTCAGGACAAGTAGAAAGAATGAATAGAACAATTAAAGAGACCTTAACGAAATTAAGCTTAGAGACCAGCATAAAAGATTGGACTATGCTCCTGACTTATGCAATGTTTCATGCAAGAAAAAATCCTTCTGTTTCTTTGAGTAGCCTTACCCCCTGAGAAATTCTCTATGGTGGCCCTCGTCCAGTAAGGGTCCTAAGCCCAACTGTAAGACCTAAGGATCCATTTCACACTCTCTTGGTTGACAGACTTAAAGCTCTTGAAAGAACTCAGTGATACCTGTGAAAATAGCTGGCCACTGCCTACCAAACTGTGTACCAGGGGATTCCACATCCATATCAAATAAGAGACTTCATGTATGTAAGATGACATCAGGTGTCATCCCTGGAACCCTGCTGAAAAGGACCATACCAGGTGTTACTTATAACACCTACAGTGGTAAAGGTATACAGAATCACTTCCTGGATCCATGCCTCTCATCTCAAGCCTGCTCCTTGTCCAGAATCTTTCTGGAAACTGGAAAAGACTGGTAACAGTTTCAAATTGTGTATTCGCCATGTGGATAAGGTTATATACTCTCCCCTTGGCCACAAGTAGTCCTAACCCTCATCAGCCTGTTAAGCAGCGATGGCTGATCACAAATCCTACTGGAAAAGAGTATAATCTATCTCGCATACAGCCCCCTTAGGGACCTGGTGGCCATCTCTCCACCCAGACATTTGTCAGCTGGCCATAGGTCTTTTTTATTGGGATATCCCTGATGAAGAAAATCCCACTAAAATACCATTAAATCCCTTCCGTACCATAGATAATGGAAACAAACTTTATGGATGTAGGGACACGCGAGCCAGATGTGGTTGGCTAGCCTAGATTACTATGTTTGCCCGGCAAACTATCAAAGCCACAAACAGTAACGGCTGTGTGGGGGAAAAGCCGACTTCTTCTGTATTTCATGGAGATGTGATCATACAGGGGCTGCCTGATGGAACCCCAATACTTCATCAAATTCAGTACACAGCATTGGCCATATTACCAAGTAGAAAACAGAAAAAGGATGGCCCCCAGAGGGGTCTCTAGATCCTCAAATTTTGCGTGACCTTTTTAACTTCTGCAAGTGCTCAAAAGGGTGAAAGGAGATTCCCCTATGTGGAAGCCTTTTCCCTCCTTCACTCACATCCTGAACTATGCTTCTCCAATAGATTTTTATCCTCAGCCTTCTGCTCCAGACTCTCTGCTGTCACTCCCACCTCAGCAACCTGATTTCTCCCCTCCAATTACTAGATCAGAAACCCAAACCTCCACCAGTTCTCAGACAATTGCCCACTAGTGAGGTAGCAGGTACTGAGGTACCCCTCCACCGACTCATTCCTCTCTTCTCCTGTCAGTGCCCTCACCGGGTCCCACCAGGTCCTCTTTCCAGCTAACCCAAAGCTCAAACGAGCTGAGGAGAGCTCTCAGACCCTTATCCAAGATGTAATATAAATGGCCATTAAAGTTGCTTTGTCATCACTGAAAACAGGTTACTAAAATTTAAAGTCCCTCACAGAATTTTGGAATACTCACTCCCGTTTTCTGCTCTGCTCTACCTGTTCTACTGCTGAAGTTTTGTTGCTAGGAAATTCCGAAACCCCTTTCCAATTATTTTTTTACATCTCTCTTTTTCCTCATTCTCAGATCCTCAGAGCTTCTCTCAGCCCCACCTTCCCCGTATTCCCCCTCTGTACCAGGCCCACAGAAAAGTCTTAAATGTCCTTCTCCAGAAGTCTTCACCATGGCTGAATTTAGAACTTTCAGCATAGAGTTTCTATAAAGAGTTCAATGTAGATAAACTTTCTCTTTCTGTATTGCCCTGTTCTACTTGGCCACTGGTTAAAAAACTCAGTACTTCTAAGCTAGACAACCCCTAACTTGTTTTTCACAAAATATGTGAACAAGGCCTCTGGCCTTCAGCTGGGGCTTCACAGAAATGGCTACATTTCTAAGATAAAGAAATTACCAAATGGGCTCCGTTGTAACAGCTGGCAGGGGGAAAATAAGAAAGGGAATAAAAAGCTCTCCCCCTCTCATGTGTCCTTGAAAAGTTAACTTGCCCAGAACAGAGGAAAAATCAGAAACAAATACTGCTTTTTTGAACTTCTGCAGACTGTAAACTTCTGAGCCCCATCCTTATATGCTGGGTACAAAATTCTGAAACTACCTAAACTTGAGTTTCAGGGGATTAATTGATTACAACAGAAGCAATGCCCTCTGAATCCGGTTGCAACAAAATAGGACTGTTTCCCTGTCTTCAGTGCCTTAGGTGCCTTGCCTTGTCTGTCCCTACAACAGCATAATTCTATATACTTAAACATTGTTTATGTTTTCATGAAATGGTCAACAGATGGGATTAATTTTGAAATGGTGCAGATGTTTCCCAGAGTGCTCTATCATGATGCAGGTTCGTTTGAAGATCAAATGGGGGGGGCATACAACCGGTTCCACTGGGAACATGTATCGCTCACTTTAGCCATCCTATTATGAATAGGAGTTGCTGCACGGGTGGGCACAGGAGCCACTGCCATTGTCCATGGGACACAACAAATGACCCAATTAGAAGCAACAATAGAGCAAAACTAAGATATTAGAAACCCCCATCAGAGCTTTGCATGAATCTTTAACCTCTCTCTCTGAAGTTGTTTTACAGAACAGTTGAGGGTTGGACCTCCTCTTTATTAGAGAAGGGGGCCTTTGTGATGCATTGAGGAAAGAATGTTGTTTTTATGCTGACCATACTGGAGTTGTAATAAAATCTATGAGTAAATTTAAAAGACACCTTGAAGAGCATCAACAAGAGAGAGAGGCCCAAAAAGGGTGGCTTGAGTCTTGGTTCACACACTCCTCCTGGTTAACTACGTTTTTATCAACCTGGCAGGTCCAATAATAATCCTCATATTATTGCTAACTATAAAACCCTGTTTGCTCAACCGTGTAATTTCTTTTCTCCAGGCTCAAATTGGACGAGTTAAACTTATGGTAATACCCCACTAGCAGACATAGAATGTGACACCCTCCAATGATCATTTTTATGATTAAAAGTAGCCAGAAGAAGAAGTGGGGAATTAAAGGTTAATAAAATAGGTACTTGTCACTTCTTATTTTTCTGTATGCTTAACAAAACACTGTTGAAATCTTGAGAAATGCTTGCAAATCTTGTTCCCAGAATGTTCTGTCCCCAACTGCGCAACTGCAGAATGTACTCCCTCACCCAGTTGCACGCAAACCACCCACTCGCCCTGACCCATCAATAAAATTCCCTCCCTGCCCTCTCCAGGGAAAGAATATAAGCTCTACTTAAGCTATTCTCAGGGCTATCTGCTCGATTCAAGTGATCTCTGAGCCCCATCATGCTGGACACCAAAAAAACCCTTTGATGTTTCATGAGATAGTCTGTTGGTTGTCTCCTCCTCTGAAGCTCGCCCCACATTTACTTGGATGATTGAATGTAGAAGAGAACATCCAGTCAAAAAGGGATAGTCTATAGCATTAGGAAGATAGTCAGTACTTTTAGGAATAAGGGTGAGTATAGGAATTGGAAAAAAAAGTTCTTTAGCAATAGGGTTTCTTTTAGAGAGTGAATGTAAATGTCAGCACAGGTGAAGAGTCAGTCACAATGATGAACTGGGGAAAATATGTAGGAAAGCAGATATCAATAGAGACATTACGAAAACAGGCAAAGTATAAAGTGAGTGATAGGATTAGATATTTTGAACAGGGTTGAGTTTACATATATAATCTTAGGAAGAAACAAATATGTAGTCACAAATAGGATTGACATTTGAGATCATTAGGCAAATTTCAGGTGGATGAATATTTCTCAGAATAATCTTGTGAATAGTTGATTATAAATCCACATACATAAACGTGAATGAATTTAGGTAGTGTATATAAGACACATATATTTCATATTTTGAAAAATCTGGAGAGTGTATATATATATATATATATATATATATATATATATATATATACACAAAACACACACACAGATAAAAAAGTAGCAATATATATGTCAATCAAAATTCATTATAAAATATGCATCATCCAGAGATCTAAAAATATTAATTTTACTGAACATGGATTTATGTATAATGCTCTTCAACTAGCAAGCTCACCCATAGGTTGAATATCCAATTCCAACAAGTTTAGTAGGAGTGATCTCTTCTAACAATTTGTATCTGCCAAGTCAGCCACCTCACAAGAATGTACGTGTGGTACCAGGTAGGAATCTATATGTGCATATAAGAAGACAGAGAAAGGGAGACAGGAATTCACATATTTGTTAACCTTAAAAATACATGGACAACTATTTCAACAACAAATCGACTAGATTCATGACTCCAACTCTGTATCATGCAAAAGGCAAGTCCAACAATACACCAGGCCTACTCTGAACTGCTTGTATTTCTATTCTGTTTGGGTTAGTTTTCTCCATCATATTAGAATTAGTAGTCAGAGTCTGGTCGGGTATGGGTTAGAGTCAGGGATTCAGTATTTTGAATGGAAAATAAAAAACTGAATCCAATGTGTATGCAAATATATGCTACAGAAAATTCTTCCCACTCTCCTCCAGAACAATGCCTTGACATTACCTTCGCCCCAAGTAAGACACAATTAGAGGAGAAGAGTTAGAAAATCTGTGAATACCTATCAGGAATGGAAAATGCTCCAGATTTCACATCTTTGGAGGTGGTAGAGGAGTTTCCAAAAGTAAGGGACAGGGTAAACACTCCACAAACATGGAGCTTTGCTGGCCTAAAGACTTTTTGAGAACCTGCCTTTGAGGTTGGGCACTTAAAATATATGTTGTTTTCATTAGCTTTAGCTTTATTTGTAGTGAGACAATCAAAGCTCGATCTGCTTCTATGTGACCTGGAGGACATGGTTATTTATTTTCCAATAAAAATGAGGCAGCAGTGCTGAATTCTCTCTTTGTAGGTAAACTGTGGCCACTGAGGGCTAAGTGTCTCCCCGTGTGGACTGTGACACAACTTGGTCATCCTCCAATTATCGTCGTGTTTTTTGCTGCTGCACTGGGAGTTTGGTATTTGCTTCATGAAATACAATGAGTTCAAATGGGAGACAGTGCTGAAGGGAGTTCTGTCAGCTGTGGTGGGCATGGTCTCCAGGAGAATGCACCAACCAGGGTTCTATCCCACGTAGCTTGCCCCCTTGACAATAGCAACATGATTCTGAACATTGCCCTAAAACCTCTCCATATAAAAATATGCCTTTACGTATATGGGTCTGATGGCTGCACCATGTCAGTCTCAAGCCATTTGGAAGCCAATGGAAGATCCACATGGCCCCACCACAGATGTTTTATCACTCACTTGCATAACACTTCTCTAGGCCCACTACTCACCAGGCTCCTACTTACTAGCATCTCTGTTCTACACCATTTTCATGAAACCCAGTCAATCAAGGCCCTGTCTGGTATATTCATGATCATCAACAGGACATCAAAGGTTCTCCAGTGACATCTGGTCACGGGAATTTTAAAAATTTCATGGTAATTATCTAGCAATTTTTCATGGATGAAGTTGGAGGCACTGTGGGTTTCAATTCATTCAGGAACCCTTAAAGGGTTAGGAAACTAATTTCAGGCAAAGCTCTGGAGTACTCTCACAAGCAAGGCTACCCAATGAGTGGCCAAAAAGTCACATGAAGCGAGGCCAATTGAGGTCTATAAAGCGAGGTCCATGTGGGTTTTGAATCTCTATAATGCATGCCAAGTCTTTCAGAATAAAATCATGTAATATCCTGGCTGAGATTCGCAGTGTTCTGTGGAAAGCCAACCTGTGCCTAGATCTCAGGTTCCAATGGCAACTTCATGCCTGGCCTCCTAAAATCCCAACACAATTCTTGGCAATACTTCTCTCAGGTCAGTTCCAGAACTCAGTCTATAAGGAGAATCACACCAGAGTTCAAGTCCAGGTGGACCCAGACAACTCTTCCAACCGCTACTCAAATGAAAACAATTAAAACCAGAATACTCCCTCATGGCCCTATTCTTCTTCCATATAGACACTAATCATAACCTCTTCCTGGAGTTTTCCATGAGTTGTGCAGCCCAAGAAAATGTCCAAAATAAGCTTCTTGCACCTCTTTTGCCTAACTTCAGCGTGGCCTGGGCACCCTTCCTGTGAACCTGGAGTGATCAAATAGGCCTGCCCTTAATACTGCTCCGCTTATCCAATTTGAGGCTCTCTGACTGTGGGGTGTAGATTCTTTATGTGAATTGGAGTCATGAGAAAAGCCAAGACAATGTCCAAAATCAGCTCGCTTTTTCCTCATTTGCCTAAAGTCAGGGTGGCCTGGACACCGTTTCTGTGAACCAGGAGTGATCAAATAAGCCTGCCGTTAATACTTCTGTGTTTCTCCAATTTGAGGCCTACTGATTTCAGGTATCAATTTCTTATGTGATTTGGAGTTACTCGAAAACCCAAGCACCTCTGCAGGGAATTGAAGAACTCATTTGACCCAAAGAATCCCTATTCTCACTTGATGGAGTTCAGGAACCTAACAGAGGAAGGCAAGAGACTTCATCCATAATGAATGATTTTTTTGCCATTATGGTTTTGGATGCACACATGGGATCATTCTTTAGATGCATCAGGTGCTGAGAATCTAACTCAAAGCCACACACATGGCCAAGAGACTAATTCAGACACATCCCTTCCCAAAGCAATTAAGCAAAGAGCCACAGGTGATGCCATTCATTTCCATTTGAAAACTGTTTACTTCAGGCTTCACAAAGGGGTGGATTGAGGCAAAGAACTTCCTGACATTCAGTGAAAAACAACAATAAGTAAGCAAAAGGCCCAAAGCAGGGTTTCTCCACTGAGACTTTCCTGGTCACACTGATATCTGAGTTTTCTGAGATGCTCGCAATTCTCTTCAGCTATCCAGTACATGGCCATGTCACAGAGTTGGAGGTGGTACATATTTTGAACATAAATCCATGAGCCTATTCTAGAGAGTGGACAGAATTCAGGAAGAAAACAGCAACTTAGAAAGATAGCAGGTGTTGCACATCGACAAGACAAGCTGCACTCCATTCATATATTGGGCAGGTTGAAATATGGGAAGATTTACACTTGACAGGACACATCCATTAATGCATTCTCTTTTCCAATGTCTACAACAATGGACACAGTGGGATACACAGACATAGAAACACTCACCTTGTGAAACAACTTACTAGAAACTGTCCACTCCAAACCAAACCGCCTTTCCCATCTATTCTCAGAACATGAGACAAAACAATAAACCCACACACACTCCCACAAAGGCACCTCCTTCACCCAAGTAGGTCTGTGACTATCCAGAGTGTCCTCTGACTGGTGGGCCATACTATGTTCCCCAGAAATGGTCTGTCTTCTCTCAGATCTGGTTTCCTTGGCCAACTCTTTGCAGTTTTCAGGAGCCAGTGGTGAACCACTATCTGCTTTCTCAGGAAAGGTCCATCTTCAGAGCTTTCCTGGCATTTGGCAATCCTCACATCATTAGGTACCAAGAAAACTGACTCTGTCCTTGGTAAATCCAAACAAGTGAGCCCACTGGGACTGGGACTGGGACTGCCTCTTGGTGCCTGGCTTTTTGGATACCAAGTTCAGACAGTTCCATCACCAAGGAAATGAGGTATGTCACTTTCTTTGGAACTGAATGAGGTCACTGCCTTGGCAACGACTTTGTCCTAACAGTTGCTTCCAAAGGTCCCATGAGATGGAGCCTTCCCCTACTTCCTGTGACACTTTCACAAGGTAGTATGGTATATCAACCATTGGCACCCAAGAACAGCTCTCCACACAGGCCTGGTTTGGTCCATCTTCTCTACAATAAGAAGAGAGAGGCTGATTCATACATATCCCTTCATCCTGACCAGGTTGTTTGCATTGGAAGATGACTTTTGCTCTCTCAGGTCCTTCATACCTGCCTACAACTTCTCCAGGTATCATTTCTGCATGGACCTTTGAAGTTCTCAGCAGGTGGAACGTCCCCAAGTTTCCTGTATTGTAAAAACCACTCTGTCCCTGCTCTTCTGTAAAATGAGATTCAGGGAACAGAGTATGTTTAGGGTTAATAACAGGTTTGATTTGGGTTACGAATCATTCTGTGCGATGAATAATGCTATTGGGAACCTGCGATATTTACAAGAATATAGAGGTGAAATATAAGTATGAAAACAGAAATCTAGGTATGATTTGAAGCCCAGAAGGACATTGGGCCCTTGATTGGGATACTTAGCTTTGAATTATGCTCTGCAAAATTGTCTCAGATAATTCGATATACAATGGCATAGGACATTTTATTGAATGTAGAAGAGACCATCCAGTCAAAAAGGGATAGTCGGTAGGATTAGGAAGATAGTCGGTAGGTTTAGAAAGAAGAGTGAGTATAGGATTTGGACCAAAAGTTCTTTAGCAATAGGGTTTCGATTATAGAGTGAATGTAAATGTCAGCACATATGAAGTGTCAGTCACTAGGATCAACTTGGGAAAATTTGTTGAAAAGCAGATATCAATAGAAACATTATGAAATCAGGCAAAGTATAAAGTGAGTGATAGGATTAGACATTTCCAACAGGGTTGAGTTTGAATATATAAATTAAGAAGAAACAAATATGTAGTCACCAATAGGATTGACAATTGACAGCATTAGGCAACCTGGACATGGATGTTTTTAGTAATTCATGTACACTTTACATTTAGGCTTTGGTACAATCATAAATGTGACCTTTACATTTTTTTGTCCAGAATATTACTTTGATAAAATGTATATGTACATCAGGTGACATGAGTATGTCTTCCAACATTTCTGCAAGCAATATATTGAAGATGTAAAATTAGAATCGGGGGTACAAAGAGGTGTACCCTGTGTCTATGAATATAGAGATAAAGAATGAATAGACCGTAATGTGAATGAATAATATAACTTTTTTCAACTTTAAAAAATGAATTGATCTAATATCTGAAAAATCACAGGAAATCGTATATTGATATACAATCATTCATTCCAAGCAGTTATACATCTAATGGTAATATTCGTGTTTTGGTTTATCATGAAGAGTGTGTGAGTTTTGCTTCAAAAGTGACTATGGAAATAATGTGTTTGGAAAGAAGACTCATGAAAATACCAGTAAAGAAACCTTGACAATACATGTGTTCTGAAGCAAAAAGTGATTAAATTTGAAACAAATGCCTACAAATTTGTGAACTTGTGGATGAAATGTATATCCTATGATGTGCAAAAACTGAAGAAATAATAATGTAAAAGTGTCGAATACAAATGAATAAAGAATTACATATCATGTCCCATTGGAATCTACTTGCATTGATGTTAGACTGGGTCAGTTACTGTAGAATAATTAGGATTTGTATGCATCATTCCCTGAAGTTAGTTTTCAGTACTAGGAAACAAATATGTATTTCAGGTGGATGAATATTTCTGAATATTTTTAATCAACTTTTCACAAGAATAATCTTGTGAAAAGTTGATTAAAAATCCACATACATGAACATAAATGAATTTAGAGAGTGTATGTTTGACACATATATTTCATATTTTGAAAAATCTGGAGAGTGTACACACACACACACACAAACACACACACAAAACACTCACAGACATTAAAAAGTAGCAATATAAATGCCAATCGAAATTCATCAGTAAATATATATCATCCACAGATGCAAAAATATTTATTTTACTGAACATGAGTTTACGTATAATGTTGTTCTACTAGGACGCTCCTTATAGGTTGAATTTTCAGTTCCAACAGCATTTAGGAGGAGTGATCTCTTCTCACAATTTGTATCTGCCAAGTCAGCCACCTCACAAAGATGTACGTGTGATACCTGGTAGGATTCTATATATGCATATAAATATACAAGTGTGAATAGGCTAAAGAGAAAGGGAAACATGAATTCTCATATTTGTTAACTTTAAAAACACATGGAGATCTTTTTCTATTAAACATTGACTAGATTTATAACTCCTACCTTGTATAATGCAAAATGCAAGTCCAACTATACAACATGCCTCCAATGAACTGCTTGTATTTCTATAGGTTTGTGTTATTTTTCTCTATCATATTAGGATGAGTTGTCTGACTCTAGTATGTATGGGTTAGTGTCAGAGATTCAGTATTTCAAAAGGAAAATTGGAAATTGAATCCAATTTGTATGCAAATATATGCTACACAAATATCCTCCCACTCTCATCCAGAACAATGCCTTGAAATTTCCTTCACCCCAAGTAAGACACAGTTAGAGGAGAATAGATAGAAAATCAGTGAATACATATCTGGAATGGAAAATGCTCAGGAGTTCACAACCTTGGAGGTTGTAGAGGAGTTTCCAAAAGTAAGGGACAGGGTAAACACTCCACAAACATGGAGCTCTGCTGGCCTAAAAACTTTTAGAGCAACTGCCTCTGAGTTTGGGAACGTGAAAAATATGTTGTTGTCAGGAGAATTGGCTTCCTTTGTAGTGAGACCATCAAAGCTGGGTCTGCCTCTATGTGATGTGGAGGACATGGTATCTTATTTTCCAATGAACATGAGGTAGCAGTGTTGATTTTCTTCTTTTTAGGTAAACTGTGGCCTCTGGGGACTAAGTGTCTCCCCGTTGGACTGTGAAGCCATTTGGTCCTCCTCCACTTTTTGTGGGGTTTTTGCTGCTGAACTGGGAGTTTGGTATTTGCTTCATGAAATTCAAGGAGTTCAACTGAGACACAGTGCTGGAGGGAGTTCTGTCATGTGTGGTGGTTCAGAGTCTGCAGAAGAACGCACCAACCACGCTTCTATCCCTCAAAGCTTGCCACATTGCATCCTTGTCCATAGCAACCTGATTCTGAACATTGCCCTGAATCCTCTCCATATAACAAGATGCCTTTAATTACAAGGGTCTGCTGGCTGCTTCATGTAATCCACAAGCCATTTGGAAGTCAATGGAAGATCCACATTGCTCCAACACAGATGTTTTATCACACTCCTGCCCACCACAGCTCTAGGCCCACTTCTCAGCAGGCTGCAACTTTCTGGCACCTCTGTTCTACACAATTTTCATAAAACCCAGTCAAGCAAGGCACTGTCTGGTACATCCATGATCAGCAACAGGACATCCAAAGATTCTCCAGTGCCACCTGGTCATGGGAATTTCAAAAATTTCATGGTATTTATTTAGACATTTTTCAAGGATGAAGTTGGAGGCACTGTGGGTTTCAATTCATTCAGGAACCAGTAAATGGTGAGCAAGATTATTTCAATGAAAGCTCTGGAGAACCCTCACAGGCAAGGCTTCCCAAAGAATGGCCAAAAGGTCACATTAAGACAGGCCCATTAAGGTCTACAATATGAGGTCCATGTGTGTTTTCACTCTCAACTATGTCTGCCAAGTCTTTCGAATGAAATCATGTGTTATCTTGGCTGAAATTCCCAGTGCTCTGTGGAAAGCCACTCTGGGGCTAGATCTCAGTTTCCAAGGGTGACTCTCATACATGGCCTCTTAAATCACAGCACAATACATGGCAATACTTCTCTGAGATCAGTTCCTGAACTCAGTCTATAAGGGGAATCACACCAGAGTTCAAGCCCAGGTAGACCTTGTTATGTCTTCCAAGTGTCACACAAATATCCACAATTAAATCCAAAACACTTCCACATGGCACTCATCTTCTTCCATTTACACAATCATCATAATCTCTGGCTGGAGGTTTCCATGAGGGGTGCAGCCCAAGACAGTGTCCAATATAACCTCCCTTGCCCCTCATTTGCCTAAAATAAGGGTGGCCAGGACATCCTTCCAGTGAACCAAGAGTGATCAAATAGGCCTGCCATTAATATGGCACTGCTTCTCCAATTTGAGGCCTACTGACTGTGTGTTTTAGATTCTTTATGTGAATTGGAGTCTTGAGAAAAACCAAGCACTTATGGGCTAGCCTCTGCAGGGTTTTGAGGAACACATTTGAACCAAATTATCACTATTCTCACATGATGGATGACAGGAACCTTACAGAGGAATGCGAGAGACTTCATCCACACTGACTGCTCTTTTGTCCATTTTGGTTTTGGATGCACACATGGGATCCTTCTTTAGATCCATCAGGTGCTGAGAATCTAAGCCACAGTCTCACACAGGGCCAAAAGGCTGATTCAGACACATCCCTTTCCAAAGCAATTAAGCAAAGAGCCACAGGTGATGCCCTTTCATTTCCATTTGAAAACTGTTTCTTTAGGCTCTACAATGGTGTGGCCTGAGGCAAAGACCTTCCTAACATTTAGGGCATCAGAACAATTGGTGAGCAAAAGGCCCAAAGCAGGGTTTCTTCACTTAGAATTTCCTGGTCAAACTAATATCTGAGTTTTCTGAGATGCTCCCATTTCTTTCAGCTATCCAGTACATGGCCATGTCACAGAGCTTGGAGGTGGTACATATTTTGGACAAAAAACCATGAGCCTATTCCGGAGAGTGGCCAGAATTCAGGAAGAAAAGAGGAACTTAGGAAGATTGTTGGAGTTGTCCACCCATAAGTCAAGCCGCAGTCCATTCATAAATTGGGCAAGTTGAGTCTAGACAGGACACATCCAATGATTCATTCTCTTTTCTAATATCTAAAACCACGGACACAGTGGGATACACAGACAAAGAAACACTGGCCTTGTCAAACGACTTACCAGAAACAGTTCACTCCAAACCAAACAAACCGCCTTTCCTACCTATTCTCAGAACATGAGACAAAATCTCAAACCCACACCCACACACACAAAGGAAGCTCCTTCCCCAAGTAGGTCTGTGACTATTGGGAGTGTCTTCTGACTGGTGGGCCAAACTATGTTCTGATGAAATCGCCTGTCCTGTGTCAGATATGGTCTCGTTGGCCAAATCTGTGAAGTTGTCACTAGCCAGCGGTGAGCCACTACCTGCTGTCTCAGGAAAGGCCCCTCTTCAGAGCTTTCCTGAAATTTGTTCATCCTCACCTCAGTAGGTACCAAGAAAGACTGACTCTGTCCTTGGTAAATCCAAAAAATAAGACCACTGGGACTGGGACTGAGACTGGCTCTGGGTGCCTGGCTTCCCGGATTCCAAGTTCAGAGAGTTCCATCACCAAGGAAGTGAGGTGAGATTACTTTCTTCAGGAATTCTTTGAGGTCATTGCCTTGGCAACCACTTTGTCCTATGAGATGGAGGCTGCCCTTACTTCCTGTGACACTTTTACAAGTTAGAATGGTATATCAACCATAGGCACCCAGGAACAGCTCTCCACACATGCCTGGTTTGGTCTATCTTGTGTACATTAACAAGAGAGAGGCTTATTCAGACACAACCCTTCATCCTGGAAAGGTTGTTTGCGATGGAAGATGACATTTGCTCTCTCAGGTCCTTCATAGATGCCTACATCTTCTCCAGGGATCAAATTTGCATGGACATTTGAGGTTCTCAGCAGGAGGAAGATACCCTACATTCCTGTATTGTAAGACGAACTCTGTCCCTGCTCTTCTGCAAAGTTAGATTGAGGGAAGAGTGTATGGTTAGGGTTAATAACATGTTTGATTTGGGTTACGAATCATTGCGAAGGATGATTAATAGTATTGGGAACCTGCGATATTTATAAGATTATAGAGGTGAAATATAAGTATGGAAACAGAAATCTAGGTAAGATTTGAAGCCCAGAAGGGCATTAGGCCTTTGATTTGGATACTTAGCTTATAATTACGTTCTGCGCAGATGTCTCAGATAAATCGATAATCAATGGCATAGGACCTTACACCTTGGAAGATTGATTTTAGAAGAGAACATCCACTCAAATTGAGATAGTCGGTGGGATTAGGAAGGTAGTCAGTAGGTTTAGGAAATAGAGTGAGTATAGGACATGGAGCAAAAGTTCTGTAGCAATAGTGTTTTGGTTATAGAGTGAATGTAAATTTCAGCACATGTGAAGAGTCATTCACAATGATTAACTGGGGAAAATATGTAGAAAGGAAAATATCAATACAGACCTTACGAAATTAGGCAATTATACAGTGAGTGATAGGATTAGACATTTTCAATAGGGTTGAGATTGAATACATAATCTTAGGAAGAAACAAATATGTCGTCACCAATAGGAATGACATTTGAAAGCATTAGGCAACCAGGACATTTATCGTTTTAGTAATCCATGTTCACTTTCCATTTAGTATTTGATACAATCATAAGTGTGATTTTTGCATTTTGTGCCCAGAAAAATATTGTGATCAAATGTATATGTAGATCATAAGACATGAGTATTTCTTCCACGATTACTGGGAGCAATATTTGAAGACATATAAATTAGTATTGGGGGTACAAAGTGGTGTACCCTGTGTCTATGAATATAGAGATAATGCATGAATAGACCATACTGTGAATAAATATTATAACTGGTTCCACTTTAAATAATGGATTGAATTGATATCTGAAAATATATAGGAAATCATATATTGACATACAATCATTCACTCCAACCAGTTATATATCTAATGGTAATCTTAGGGTTATTGTTTATCATGAAGTGTGTGTGAGTTTTGTTTCAAAAGTGATTATGGAAATCGAAAATAATATGTTTGGAAAAAAGTCTCATGAAAAGACCAGTCAAGAAATATGGAGGAATCCATGTGTTCTGAAGCAGGAAGTGATTGAAAGTGAAACAAATGCCTATAAATTTTCTAAATTGTGAATGAAATATATATCCTGTTATGTGCATAAACTGTTGAAATAGTAATGTATCAGTGTTGAATAAAAGTGAAAGTCAAAATACACATCATGTCCAATAGGAATCTACTTGCATTGATGTTAAACTGGGTCAGTTACTGTAGAAATATTAGAATTGTGTGCATTATGCACCAAAGATAGTTATCTTTTATTTTTATTTATGGTTGTTCAAAACATTACATAGTTCTTGATATATCATATTTCACACTTTGATTCAAGTGGGTTATGAACTCCCATTTTTACCCTGTATACAGATTGCAGAATCACATCAGTTACACATCCATTGATTCACATATTGCCATACTAGTGTCTGTTGTATTCTGCTGACTTTCCTATCCTCTACTATCCCCCCTAGCCTCCCTGCCCCTCCCCACTTCTCTCTCTACTCCCTCTACTGTAATAAATTTCTCCCCCTTGTATTATTTTTCCCTTTCCCCTCAATTCCTCTTGTTTGTAATTTTGTATAACCCAGAGTGTCTCCTTCCAATTCCATGCAATTTCCCTTCTCCCTCCCTTCCACCTCTCATCCCTGTTTAATGTTAATCATCTTGTCATGCTCTTTGTCCCTATCTGTTCTTAGTTACTCTCCTTATATCAAAGATGACATTTGGCATTTGTTTTACAGGAATTGTGTAGCTTCACTAAGCATAATCCAGTCTAATGCCATCCATTTTCCTGCAAATTCTGTGACTTTTTCATTTTTCAATGCAGAGTAATAATCCATTGTGTGTTAATGCCACATTTTTTTTAATCCATTATTCTATTGAAGGGCATCTAAGTTGGTTCCACAGTCTTGCTGTTGTGAATTGTGCTGCTATGAACATCGATGTAGCAGTGTCCCTGTAGCATGCTCTTTTTAGGTCTTTAGTGAATAGACCAAGAAGGGGAATAGCTGGGTCAAATGGTGCTTCCATTCCCAGCTTTCCAAGAAATCTCCATACTGCTTTCCCAATTGGCTGCACCAATTTGCAGTCCCACCAGCAATGTACAAGTGTACCTCTTTTCCCACATCCTTGCCAGCACTTCTTGTTGTTTGACTTTATAATGGCTGCCAATCTTACTGGAGTGAGATGGTATCTTAGGGTGGTTTTAATTTGCATTTCTCTGACTGCTGGAGATGGTGAGCATTTTTTCATGTACTTATTGATTGATTGTATGTCCTCATCTGAGAAGTGTCTGTTGAGGTCCTTGGACCATTTGTTGATTGGGTTATTTGTTATCTTATTGTCTAATTTTTTAAGTTCTTTGTATACTCTGGATATTAGGGCTCTCTCTGAAGTGTGAGTAGTAAAGATTTCTTCCCAGGATGTAGGCTCCATATTTACCTCTCTTATTGTTTCTTTTGCTGAGAAAAAACTTTTTTAGTTGAGTAAGTCCCATTTGTTGATTCTAGTTATTAACTCTTGTACTATGGGTGTCCTATTGAGGAATCTGTAGCCCGACCCCACAGTATGTACATCGTAACCAAATTTTTCTTCTATCAGACAGTGTGTCTCTGATTTGATATCAAGCTCCTTGATCCATTTTGAGTTAACTTTTGTGCATGGCGAGAGAAAGGGATTCAGTTTCATTTTGTTACATATGGATTTTCAGTTTTCCCAACACCATTTGTTGAAGATGCTATCCTTCCTCCATTGCATGCTTTTAGCCCCTTTATCAAATATAAGATAGTTGTAGTTTTGTGGATTGGTTTCTGTGTCCTCTATTCTCTACCATTGGTCCACCTGCCTTTTTCGGTACCAGTACCATGCTATTTTTGTTACTATTGCTCTGTAGTATAGTTTGAAGTCTGGTATCGCTATACCACCTGATTCACACTTCCTGCTTAGCATTGTTTTGCAATTCTGGGTCTTTTATTTTTTCATATGAATTTCATGATTGCTTTCTCTATTTCTACAAGAAATGCCTTTGGGATTTTGATTGGCATTGGATTAACCCTATAGAGAACTTTTGGTAATATCGCCATTTTGATGATGTTAGTTCTGCCTATCCATGAACAGGGTATATTTTTACATCTTCTAAGATCTTCTTCTATTTCTCTCTTTAGGGTTCTGTAGTTTTCATTGTATAAGACTTTCACCTCTTTTGTTAGGTTGATTCCCATTTTTTTTTTTTTTTAGGATATTGGCAATGGAGTGGTTGTCCTCATTTCCATTTCAGAGGATTTGTCGCTGATATACAGGAATGCATTTGATTTATGCGTGTTGATTTTATATCCTGCCACTTTGCTGAATTCATTTATTAGCTCTATTAGTTTCTTTGTAGACCCTTTTGGGTCTGCTAGGTATAGAATCATGTCATCTGCAATAGTGATAATTTAAGTTATTCTTTTCCTATTTATATGCCTTTAATTTCTTTCATCTGTCTAATTGCTCTGGCCAGTCTTTTGAGAACTATATTGAACAGTAGTGGTGAAAGCGGGCATCCCTGTCTTGTTCCAGATTTTGGAGGGAATGTCTTCAATTTTTCTCCATTAAGAATGACGCTAGCCTGCGGTTTAGCATAGATTGTTTTTACAATATTGAGGAATGTTCCTGTTATTCCTAGTTTTTCGAGAGTTTTGAACATAAAGGGATGCTGTACTTTGTCGAATGCTTTTTCTGCATCTATCTAGATGATAATATGGTTTTTATTTTTAAGTCTATTGATGTGGTGAATAACACTTATTGATTTTCGTATATTGAACCCTCCTTGCATCCCAGGGATGAATCCTACTTGATCATGGTCCACATTTTTTTGATATGTTTTTGTAACTGATTCTCCAGAATTTAAATTAAGATTTTTGCATTTAGGTTCATTAGAGATATCGGTCTTTAGTCTTCTTTCTTTGAAGTGTCTATCTGGTGAAGGAATCAGAGTGATATTGGCCTCGTAGAATGAATTTGGAAGATCTCCCTCTTTTTCAATTTTCTGAAATAGCTTGAAAAGTATTGGTATTAGTTCATATTTAAAGGTTTTGTAAAAGTCTGATGTATACCCATACGGTCCTGGGATTTTCTTAGTTGGTAGTCTTTGGATGGTTTCTTTTATTTCCTCAATTGATATTGGTATGTTTAGGTTGTCTATATCCTCCTAACTCACTCTGGTCAGATCATATGACTTAAGAAATATTTCGATGCCTTCACTATCTTCTATTATTTTGGAGTATAAGGATTCAAAGTAATTTCTGATTATCTTCTGTATTTCTGAAATATCTGTTGTGATATTGCCTTTTTCATCCCATATGATAGTAATTTCAGTTCTCTCTCCTCTTCATTAGCATGGCTAGGGGTCTGTCCATTTTATTTATTTTTTCAACGAACCAACTTTTAGTTTTGTCAATTTTTTCAATTGTTTCTTTTGTTTCGATTTCATTGATTTCTGCTCTGATTTTAATTATTTCTTTCCTTCTACTTCTTTTGCTGTTGTTTGCTCTTGTTTTTCTAAGATTTTGAGATGAAGTATGAGATCATTTATTTGTTGTTTTTTTCTTTTTCTAAGGAATGAACTCCAAGCAATGAATTTTCCTCTTAGAACTGCTTTCAATGTGTCCCATAGATTCCGATATATTGTGTCTGTGTTTTCATTTTTCTCTAAGAATTTTTTATTTTCCTCCTTGATGTCTTCTATAACCCATTGATCATTCAGTAACCTATTGTTCATTCTCCAAATGATGCATGGTTTTTCCTTCCTTCTTTTATCATTGATTTTTAGTTTCATTCCATTATGATAAGATAAGATGCATGGTATTATCTCTACTCCTTTAATTTGTCTAAGAGTTGCCCTGTGACATAATATATGATCTATTTTTGAGAAGGATCCATGTGCTGCTGAGGAAAAATGTAACTGCTTGATGTTGGGTCGTATATTCTATATATGTCAATTAAGTCTAGGTTATTAATTGTGTTATTGAGTTCTATAGTTTCCTATTTCAACTTTTGTTTGGAAGTCCTGTCCAGTGGTGAGAGAGCTGTGTTGAAGTCTCCCATGATTATTGTATGGTGGTCTATTAGACTCTTGAACTTGAGAAAAGTTTGTTTGATGAACATAGCTGCACCATTGTTTGGGGCATACATATTTATGATTGTTATGTCTTGCTGGTGTATGGTTCTCTTGAACAGTATGTAGTGTCCCTCTTTATCCCTTTTGATTAACTTTGGCTTGAAATCTATTTTATTTGATATGAGTATGGACACTCCTGCTTTTTTCCGAAGTCCATATGAGTGATATGATTTTTTCCAAACTTTCACCTTCAGTGTATGTATGTCTTTTTCTTATCAAATGCGTCTCCGGTAGGCAGCATATTATTGGGTCTTGTTTTGTGATCCATTCTACTGGCCTGTGTCTGTTAATTGGTGAGTTTAAGCCATTAACATTTACAGTTATTATTGAGATAAGGGTTGTTCTTCCAGCCATATTTGTTTATTTATGTTATTAAACATGGATTGTTTTCCTCTTTGATTATTTCCCCCCTTTAATGTCCTACCTCCCACTGTTGGTTTTCATTATTTTCCAATTACTCTTCCTGTAATATTTTGCCAAGGATGTTTTGAAGAGATGGTTTTCTAGCTACAAATTCTTTTAACTTTTGCTTATCATGGAAAGTTTTAATTTCATCTTCCATCCTGAAGCTTAATTTTGCTGGATACACAGTACATGGTTGGAACCCATTTTCTTTCTGTGATTGAAAAATGTCATTCCAGGATCTTCTAGCTTTCAGAGTCTTTGTTGAAAGATCAGCTGTTATCCTGATTGGTTTACCCCTAAATGTAATCTGCTTCCTTTCTCTTGTAGATTTTAAAATTCTCTCCTTATTCTGTATGTTGGGCATCTTCATTATAATGTGTCTAGGTGTGGATCTCTTATGATTTTTCACATTCGTCGTCCTGTAGGCTTTTAGAATGTGGGAGTCTGTCTCATTCTTCAAGTCTGGGAAGTTTTCTCATATTATTTCATTGAATAGATTGCTCATTCCTTTGGTTTTGACCTCTATACCTTCCTGTATCCCAATGACTCTTAAGTTTGGTCTCTTTATTTTATCCCATATTTCTTGGATGTTCTGTTCATGGTTTCTTAACAGTTTGGCTGAGCTGTCTATGTTCTTTTCAAGTTGAAATACTTTGTCTTCATTGTCTGATGTTCTATCTTATAAGTGTTCTACTCTGATGGTAGTATTCTCAATTGAGTTTTTAAGATGGTTTATTGCTTCCTGCATTTCTAGGATTTCTGTTTGTTATTTTTTACAACCTCTATCTCCCTGTATAGTTGATCTTTTGCTTCTTGGTTTTGCTTATGTAATTCATTGTTGAAGTGATCTTTCATTGTCTGATTTTGCTGTCTAATGTCTTCCTTGAGACTCCAGATCATCTGAAGAATGTATATCCTGAGTTCTTTATCTGACATTCCATCTGCTGCAGCTATTACCTCTTCTAAAGTTGTGTTGACCTGCATTGCTTGTGGTTCTTTTTTCCTTTTCTTTTCATACTGCTCGCGTTTCTTTCTGCTTGGTGAAACTGTTGTGATTTTGAAATTTTCCCCCTATATATTTATATTGCTCTTGTATATTTGAAAAGTCTTCATTGCAGGGGCAGGGGTGGCTGTGCTGTTCCACCAATTGGGGTGATATATCTACCACGCTGATGGGCCGCTAGGCCTGTTATTCTGATCGGTCGCAGGTCTGCTTACCATGCAGGCGCAGGAGGCTGCTCTCCTCTGCCCCTCCTCCAATTGGTGTGACGTGTCTACCACGCCCGTGGACCCCTGCGGTGTTCTGCCGATCGGTCGCAGGTCTGCCTACCTTGCTTGCGTGGGCGGCGGCTCTGCTCTACCCCTACCCCAATTGGGGTGACGTGACTACCACGCCAGTGGGCCGCTGGGCCTGGTCTGCCGGTTGGTCGCAGGTCAGGATACCTTGTGAGCACGGGCTACAGATCTGTTCTGCCCCTACTCCAAATGGGGTAAAGTGTCTGCCGCGCCAGCAGGCCGCTGGGCCTCTTCTTCTGGTCAGGTGCAGGTCTGCTACCTTGCAGGCGCGGGTGGTGGCTCTGCTCTGCCCCTACTCCAATTGGTGTGTCGTGACTACCATGCCTGCAGGTTGCTGGGCCTGTTCTGGGCATGGGCAAAGGCTCTGCTCTGCCCCTACTCCTATTGGGGTAATGTGACTACCATGCCGGTGACCCACTGGGATTGTACTAGGCACGGGAGAAGGCTCTGCTCTGCAACAATTCCAATTGGGGTGATGTGACTACCACACCTGTGGGTCGCTGGGCCTGTTCTGGGCCCGGGTAGCAGCTCTGTTCTGCCTCTACTCCAATTGGGTTGACGTGACTACCATGCAGGTGTGTCACTGGGTCTGTTCCAGGTGCGGGCAGCTGCTCTGCTCTGCCCCTCTGGCTTGATGACAAAGTGAGAGAGACCCGGGTGTTTGTGACTCACTTTCTTCACCAGGAGACCAACTGTTTCTGTCACTGCTGGTATCAATGAAGTTATCTCCTCTGCTGCTTTCTGATGACATCAGAAATTTGTCATGTTGGTATCCCATGTGAAAGGCAGCATTTTGTTCCCTTTTCTGGGTGACCAAAGCAATGGGTGAGTCCTGACCGGCCCTCACAAGCCGCGTCTCAATCCTGTTGCCACTGCCTATGAAGGCTCGGTTGATATTTACCTCCACAGTATTCAGCAAGACCCGGAACGAGAAGCAGTTTCCGCGGGTTCTTTAGCCCTGGGCCAGATCAGTTCCGAGAGGCGGAATTCGGCCGCTCTGGGCTTGGTGTATGTTCTAATAGGAGCAGGCTCCAAGACGGAGTTTCTGCAGGTTCTTTGGCACTGAGCCTGAGTAATTTGTCTGTGACACAAAGGTGAATGGCATCCTGAAATTACCTGTTCTATAGGTGAATGAGCTTCGATCAGTCGAAAACAGGGATGGTGACATCAGCTCTCCAAGATGGTGGCCGCTGGCTTCCTCTGTGGTCTGACCGGTGTGGAGAACCGAATTGGACCGCATCCTTTCCCGTCTCAAACCCAGAATTCAGCACTTAGCACAGTGATTGCATACCTGTCAGGAGCCCACAGAATCCACACCGCTGTATATTTGCATTGCTATCTCTTCGTTTCCCAGTGCACGCCGCAGACTCTAGCCGCAGACCGATTTCCTGAATAAGCAGCATGACCCTCTATGCGGACAAATCACTCATGTTTGAGCCCGCGTAGCTGATCCTCGTGAGATGGAAATATGTCGACTAGGTTTTGGAGCACCCCAATTTTGCTGGAAATTTCTAACAAGATAGGTTTTAGCCATTATAACTCGTCATTCTCCCGCACAGTGACGCGGTACATGGGGGTGATGCACTCCCTTCACCACCATCATATGATCCCCCAAAGTTAGTTTTCAGTACTAAGAAACAAATATGTATTTCTGGTGGATGAATAATTCTGAGAATATTCTTGTGAAAACTTGATTATTAATCCAAATACATGAATATGAGTGAATTTAGGGAGTGTATAATAAGAAAAATATACTTCATATTTTGAAAAATCTGGAGAGTGAATATATATATATATATATATATATATATATATATACACACACACACACACACACACATACACACACAGACATTAAAAAGTAGCATTATGTATGCCAATCGAAATTCACCACGAAGTAATATATCATCCACAGATCCAAAAATATTCATTTTAATGAACATGGATTTATGTTGTTCAAATAAGAAGCTCACTCATATGTTGAATTTTCAGTTCCAACAGCATTTAGTAGGAGTGATCTCTTCTCACAATTTGCATCTGCCAAGCCAGCCACCTCACAAAATGTACGAGTGATACCAGGTAGAATTCTATATGTGCATATA